>NW_024425564.1:25550949-25560691 GCF_017311325.1 Ursus maritimus
CCCCCCGCCGCCGCAATCAAGATGGAAACAGGGCAAAAGGCAAACCGATGAGGGGGACCTGGAGAGATGTACAAAAGCCTGAGGTAAATAACATAAAAAATAATATAAGAGTCCATATTCCTGCAATTTGCTGAACTGTGGCAGAGTTGACCCCTTGAGACTTGACTCTGTCGCTCGAAGATCACCGTGGAAGCTGACAGGATGTGTGGTGTCTCAGAGACGCCAGAAGGGTTGGGGGCGGCTAGGGGCAGGAACCTATACTGTCTGTGGGGAGAAATAAACTGTAATTCTAAGGAACAACCGTGGGGCCCTGGGAGCCTCCGTGTCTCCCTCTGCCTTGTCCAGAGACACTCCAGATTCTGCTCTCTCCGCCCCTCCTGAGCTGGAGAAATCATCTGATTTGTACCTTTTCTCTAACAGAGGAGAAGATTGGGGCATCTGGGTTTCAGACCGTGTACAACGGTTACGTCACGGAGGAAACATCCACTTCTGGCCGGTGGGTAAACAAACAGCCCACAGAACAGACCGGTGAGTCCTCCAAGGGACTCAAGCGCTCCTGATCGTTAGAGACAGAGAGCGGGAAGAAAACCTCTTCCCGAACCCCCGACTTCAAGGTCACAGCCACATCCACTGTCAGGCACCGCTCTGCTTTGCTTTTTCTCAAAAAGCAGGCAGAATTCCTTCACCATCCACCCTGCTCGCCTCCAGCTTGTGAGCAAAGCTGGGGGGACTGTCCCCAGGCCCACGCCTCGTGGGCATGGGAAGGGCAAGGAACGTCTCAGAACACAGAAGCATGGTAAATGGTTCCTCCTCCAGTCTCCAACAGGATACAGCCACCTCCAAACCTGCCCCCACCCTGCACCCTGCATGCCACCCCCCACCATCCTTGCAGAGCCTGTCCCTGAGTCCCACACCCCACGGAGGAGAAGGGGCCAGGGAAGACAGCCCTGCTGCCTGCCAGCTAACACAAACCCAGACAGAACTGCAGTGTGACCCACATGGGGCATCCAGATGGCTCTTTCTCCGCCTGGGAACGTGCTTCCCCCGCATAGCCCCGAGCTCCAAGGCAAGGGCAGGCAATGGTCGCTGCAGGCAAACATCGTCCCCGCTCTCCTGGTCCAATTTCAGCAGGACTAAAAGACCACAGTGCACCCTTGCTTCCCTGGCCCCTCCGAAAGCTCAGAGCCGTTTATTTTCCTTTGCTCAATCTCCCCTTTCTGCCACCGAGACTGTTGTGAAGTCGGGAAATCTGTGCTCAGCACAAGACAAAACAGAGAGAGGAAGAAGCCGGCACAAAATGTTTTCTCCAGCGTGCTGCCTGGGGAGCCAGGCCTTGACTCTGACATGTGCTGGAGGTGTGGTGTCCAAAGTAAACCTTTGAACTATTTTTTTGGAACCTCCAAAAAGACCCTGCACATCAAAGGGGATCCGATCCCGGCTCCGTGCGTTGCAGGCATCATTAAGCATTTTGCATGAATCAACCACCTTCTGAAAAAGAAAGGAAACCCAAACTCAAAGCACATTGCCAGCCCGTGGACCCTGCCGTGGCCCCAAGCACATGCTCACCACACGGCTTCCTCCCCCCGGTTCAGTGCAATCCAACCCTACAGACGCGCCTGGGCTCCATCACCCAGCGGTCACCACGGAGCTGCCCCTCCGCAGCCCCCCCACACCGGGGCGGGGCGGGGGGGGGATACAATGGGGCCGCTTGTTGGAGCAACCTCGGGCCCCTCACTCATGCCTGCCTCGAGGGAAGCCACATGAGCTCCAACTCCAGTCACAAGGGGAGCCCTGCTGGGCCGCCCCACCCCAAAAGCCAGCACGAGACACTGCTGAGGGCTGAACAGGGAGGCCTGTGTGAGCTCTTTGGCACGGTGCCCAGAAAGCCACATCTTACGCAAGCGCCCGCGTTGGTGGGCACAGCAGAGAACTCCTGTCCCCAAAAGAAGGCAGAACAGAAAGCAGATCCGGGCTTTCGAGACTCTTCTGCCGTCTACCTTGGGGGACTCACTCGGTTGGCCATGGGCAGCTCTGGTGATCAGCCGTGGATGAGCTGGAAGTTCAGAGGTCACAGTTGCCCCAGCAGCTCCTGGAAATTGGGAAGATACTATCCTTCTTGATCAGCCTAAAGAGGAAAACGTTTTCAGGCCGTTCCCTACCAGCTGTGCTGTCTCCAGACCCGCAGCTGTGGTGATCACTGGAGGGCAGCAGGGAATGGCCTGGGAAGGCCACCTGTGTCCTCTCCAGCCACTAACCACCTTCAAAGCACTAGGAAGCTATGCGACCCTGCAATTTCACTGGAGGTACATGAAACAGTTCTCGAGACAAGATGCTATCGTTCTTGGCAGTTGTCTTTTTTTAAGGTCATTTTCTCTGGTAAGCCAAGTTCTAGCTTCAAAAAAAGGGGAAAAATGGTTTAAAACTGCAAAGGCAAACCGACTGGTAAGAGTTTTAATTAGCAGTTCAAAAACTGCCCACATTCTGGGTTTTTAATTAATAGGCACAATTTTTGTTGAGTTCGACTTCAGTAGGAGCTATATAAAACCAGTGAGTGGGTGACATTATTCCATTCAAAAAAGAACTATAAAGGGAGGGGGAAAAAAGCCAAATTAGGAGGAGCAAAGAAGACAAATGAACCATTTCTCTGGGTTATACCTTTATAAATAAACATTGTTATCTAACACCTCTTGCAGGAAGCCCTTCGCCCCATGACCAATCAACCCCTTGAACTATTTTAACACCTTGACACCCTGACACTTGATTCCAGACACCGGGGATCCCGGCCAGATACATTCATTCAACAACTACTCACTGAACATACTCTGTGTCGAGCACCAGGCAGGTACCCAGGATGCTGAGATGAAAATCTGGTTCCCCCTTCCACCCAAGCAACCAAGTCGTCTACAAAATAATCACATAAGAAATAAAAATGCTACATGACCAGACTATAAGCACCCCAAGCATGGAAATGCTATCTTATCTGCTTTTGTATTCCCATGATCCAGGCAAGGTCTACACAGAAGAGGCAGTCATTAAATGTTTGTTGAATGACTGCAGGGTGAATAATGGGGGCCTCCATGTGCCCAGTAGGGACACAGAGGAAAGATGATCAACTCTGATAGGGTAGATAAACCCAGATGCCAGTTACCCGAGCATCGAGGCAAGGCCATACCAGGAGTTCTCCATAGCATCTGTTCTGATGGCTCAGAGCTCCCAAAAGACCAGTGGTTAAATATCTTGGCCATCATCCACAGGGAGAGACGTGAAACCCTGGAGCTGGGTCTTAAAAACCAAATGGGAGTTTCCCCAACAGAAAAGCGGTCAAGGGCATTCTGGACAGAAGGGGTAATCCAGACATAGACAAAGAAAACTGAAGTTTACTAATAAGCCCGGGTACTCTCAAGAGGGAGGCTGGGCGGACACATTGGAGCCAAAACCTACAGACCATAGTCTACCACTCACAGAAGAACAACCCTTACCCTGAAGGTGATGAAGAGTCATCAGAAGGCTTAACCAGAAAGAGACTTGATGAAACTACTTTGATGAGAAAAGAGATAGATGGAAGGTTAAGAAATGGGCAAGTGGAAGGGTATGTGGGTTGGAATGAAGGCACTGGCCGTGGGGTGTAGAGGACCTATGAATATGGGTGTATTTGAGAGGTAGGCTATCCTCAGATGAAATACAGGAACCCCTTAGATATGAAGGAGGAAAGGAGCTCAAAAGAGCTTCTGACTTGGGCAACTTGGGGGTAGGGGGATGTGGGAACATGATAGGACACAAAGAAGCCCGGGGAAAGCTGGAGCAGAGACACGTTTTACATGGTGGCTGCTGCTTTTGCATGACAGATGGAGTGATCCAGCGTGTGTCCTAGAGTTCTAGAGCTCAGGCAGATGGGTCCTGGGGAGTTGCTGGTCTGGGATTTGCATGGAGTTTGTTTTTTTTTCCCCACAGTCTCATGCAAATGCACACTCATATGCACACACACGCATGCGCGCACACACACACACACTCTCTCCAGAATTTCCGGATGTGTCATCCCCCCGATAAGAACATTTCCATGTTTGAGGAAAACCTGATGCTAATTCAGAAGATGCCGTGGAAAGCAGAGCATAGTGAGAAGGCGGCTATGACACAACTGAGTTAACGTTATGACAAAGCAGACTCCAGGAACACTTCCAAATAGGGAGAAAAGCTCAACCTTATTTCTCATACATGTACCTCAGTAAGAAACCCCACTGCTCTCAGTAACCTCAAGGAACCTTTCCCCATTTAAAGCAGGAAAGAACTAATAATAATAATAAAGAATCTGCCTTGGCACACACCATAGGCTTAGCCCAGGCTCAGTTGCTCCATCCGAACCACCAGCAGGCTTCCAGCACACAGTGACGGTCCTGGGCAGACATCTACCTGTGGAGTTCTAAACAAGAAATCCTGAGCCATCAAAGGACAGACTGCCTTATTCTCTCCTTCCCTTCGGATATTTTTCTTACAATCCTGGCTTCCCCGAGAACCAAGAAATTCTTACTAAGCATTCACATCAATTAATCTGCCCCAGATTCCATGACTCCACTCCTGTTTGGTGCGCCCTGTAATTTCCAGGTGCAAAATAGAGCCCGGGGAAAAGTCCAAACTTATTTGGCTGTAACGTGGCCAAAGGGATCACCGTGCTCAACTTGCTCTTCCCGCAGACCTGCCTGTGATTCAAGTCAGCCTTAGCAGTCTCATTTTACTACCTGGCTGGGCACAGAGAGAACAAGCAACTTCCATGAGATAATACAGCAAACTATAAGAGCTCAGTCTTACGATAAATGTTCCCAATTATAAGATGGTCAGGAATCCCTGTCTTTTAGAGAAGGGAGTTCCAGCTATCCCTGTGAAGAAGGTAGTCTGAACACATACTGCTAGACCAGCTATTAAACCACCTCCAGTTCAATTCCAGTATGGACCCTAAGGCTAGCCAAGTGCACTGCCCAGGAAGAAGCACGGTGAGGAGTTCACAAGATCCTGGGTGTTACAAATAGAGTTGATACTTATTATTCATGGTAGTTATGTTCTATGAAACCATCAGGAGCACTAAGCCATTAAACACAGAACTACTGCTCCTAGGAGGAAATACAGGGCTAGGTTCCTGAGAGCCTCTGGTCAGAACATTTCCATCAACCAATCAATGCGTAACCTTGTTTTATGTATGTTTCTGTTTAAAGATATGTTATTTAGGGGCGCCTGGGTGGTGCAGTCGTTAAGCGTCTGCCTTTGGCTCAGGGCGTGATCCCAGCATTCTGGGTTGGAGCCCCACATCAGGCTCCTCCGCTGGAAGCCTGCTTCTTCCTCTCCCACTCCCCCTGCTTGTGTTCCCTCTTTCGCTGGCTGTCTCTGTCAAAGAAATAAATAAAATCTTTAAAAAAAAATAAAGATACGTTATTTAATATATATATATAGTTGATTCACAAACTTGAACTCATGGTCAATAACACCATAATTCATGCCTGAATGAAGCTTGTCTAACACATACATTTAAGACATATCACAGGGGTGCCTGGGTGGCAGTCTGTTGACTATCCGACTCTTGATTTCAGCTCAGGTAGTATTCTCAGAGTCATGAGATCGAGCCCCATGTGGGGCTCAGTGCAGAGACTGCTTGAGATTCTCTCTCCCTCTCCCTCTGCTCCTCCCACTCGTGTTCTCTCTCTCACTCTGAAATGAAAGAAAGAAAGAAAGAAAGAAAGAAAGAAGAAGAAAGAAGAAAGAAAGAAAGAGAAAGGAAAAAGAAAGAAGACACATTGCAACCTTCTTGCCCTAGGAGCATTAGACAATGCTCCAGCATCATGCTTGGGACCATTTTAAACAGTGAAATTGTCAAGAAATAGCGCCTGAAAATGTGGGAAACTTGGCGCCATGAAAAACACACTTGTTCACAGTCTGAGAGCTGAAACCAGAGGCAGAGTGTTGCCTTGTCCACCCTCAACTGGAAATGTGCAGTTGGGTGACTCAAATTTTTCACCACTCTGCGTGTACACAAATGACTATGAAAGCACTCCGATTATTGATTTGAGGGTTATAAATAAATGTTAGCCAGTAGGCAAATTCACAAATACGGATTTGTGAGTAATGAGGACCGACATAGTTTGCACTGCGGCTCTTTCCTGGAACCTAGCTATTCCGCGGGGGATATAAACTAGATGTTTAAGTACATCATCATTTAAAGCAGTTCATCTTCAAGGTCACTCAAGCTGTTTCTTTTTTTTTTTTTTTTTTGGATTTTAGTATATATACATCTATTTGGTTTTTTTTATTATTTTAGAGAGAGAGAGAGAGAGCAGGGGGAGGGGCAGAGTCTCTCCAGCAGACTCCCCACTGAGCACAGAGCCCAACTCAGGGCTGGATCTCACAACCCCCAAGATCACGACATGAGCCAAAATCAAGAGTCGGACGCTCAACCAACTGAGCTACCCAGGTGCCCTGAATTTAGTTTATTTCTAGAACAAAAATAAAAATGAAGACATGACCACCAACGTGATCACCAATGCAGTGCACTTTAAATGTTTATTTTTGACAAATTAATGCTTTTAACTTACGGCACCAATATAATGTCATACAACTGGCACTAATCATAAGATAGTGAAAGGATTTTTAAAATATTCCTTCATAGGTCGTCCCAGGCAGTTTGGTCTGGCAGAGGAACACGAGTTTGAAGTCATATGATGACAATCGCCGTTTATTCTGTCTGGATATTTCTGTGTCCGTAACCTCATTTGAAGAGAATCCCGATTTCTATATTTGAAGCCCTCTGTGAACACGTGGCTTGGGCAGATGACTTTCCTGACCCTCCCTGTGACAGGCTTATACATGAATGATGATCAAGGCCTTGAAGGGACCTTCTTGGTTCATGAGGCAGTGAAAGAAACCGCTTGTATTATCTGCTGGGTGAATGGCAACCGTGGCCATCAGAAACAGGCTGGGACCCAGGGGAGGAATGGTGACACAAAGACAGAGCTGAGACTGTGCTTTTGGGCTGTGTTGTCTCCCACATGGCCCTTTCTGCCTCCAGGCCTCAGTTTCCTCAAATGCAGCTAGAAGATGCTTTAGACCAGAGGATGGCAAACATATTCTGGAAGGGTCTAGATAGAAAATATTTTAGGTTTTATGAGCCAAGACGCAAAACCAAGGATATTCAGAGGTACTTAAAGAACAAGAAAGAGAATTAATTTCCACACGTTTTTTTTCAACCATTTTAAAATGTGAAAACCATTCTCAGTTCATGGGTGGTGCAGGCAGCCGGCCAGACTTGGCCCATGGGATGTAGGCTGCTGGCCCCATCCTTAGATCAGATCATTGCTGTCCAACAGAACTTTCTATAATGATGGAAATGCCTAAGTGTATGGTGACTATGCAAACTTGAGATGTGTCTAAGTGTGACTGAGGAATTGAATTTATAGTTTTATTTCATCTCGATGAACTTATTTTAAAAAATTCTTTTTTTAGGTAGGCTCCATGCCCAGCATGGAGCCCAATGCAGGGCTTGAACTCACAACCCTGAGATCAAGACCTGAGCTGAGGGGCGCCTGGGTGGCACAGCGGTTAGGCGTCTGCCTTCGGCTCAGGGCGTGATCCCGGCGTTATGGGATCGAGCCCCACATCGGGCTCCTCTGCTATGAGCCTGCTTCTTCCTCTCCCACTCCCCCTGCTTGTGTTCCCTCTCTCGCTGGCTGTCTCTCTCTGTCAAATGAATAAATAAAATCTTTAAAAAAAAAAAAAAAAAAGACCTGAGCTGAGATCAAGAATTCGATGCTTAACT
The DNA here is from genome assembly GCF_017311325.1 of Ursus maritimus. Classification (NCBI taxonomy): domain Eukaryota; kingdom Metazoa; phylum Chordata; class Mammalia; order Carnivora; family Ursidae; genus Ursus; species Ursus maritimus. The sequence goes on from NW_024425564.1 coordinate 25,558,745, forward strand.
GACTGAGCCACCTCAATGAATTTAAATCAAAACAGGTACCTGTGGCTACAGTACTAGGCCACTTCCTCAGGCCCTAATATTTTATGGTTTCGTAGTTCACTGCCTTCAAGAGCCTGTGTTTTATGAAGTTGGCAGATGGGGACGGGCTTTGGAGATGGAGTCTGGATTTTGTTCTCATTGGCATTCACTTTCTCATTTCCAGTTTTCAACAGTGTCTCTAGTCTGCCATACCCATTTTAATTCTGAACTCCAAACTGTGCAGGCACCCCAATGTGCCACAACAAACTCAAAGAGGTCATACAGAATATTTTAAATTGGGGGGCACCTGGGTGGCTCAGTTGGTGAACCATCTGTCTTCAGCTCAGGTCACGATCTCAGGATCCTGGGATCGAGCCCCATGTCAGTCAGGCTCCTTGCTCATTGGGGAGCCTGCTTCTCCCTTTCCCTCTGTCTCTTCCCCCCCCCACCCTGGTTGGGTTCTCTCTCTCTTGCTCACTCTCTCTCAAATAAATAAATAAAATCTTAAAAAACAGAAAAGAATATTTTAAATTGGAAAAAAACACAGCGTGCTTAACATTTATCTATCTATATTAGCGGGAACCGCTAGCTCAACGTCTGTCCAGTCGCTGTACGGCATAGCTAGTTCATAGCTTCATCGTTAGATAGTGCGACATTCCTTCCAGTGAAGTCATATCTTTGCAAAGCTGGGTTTTCAACAGCTGCTGTGATCAAAAGCAAGACCCATAGCGCCATCTTAGTCTGTTTCGGCTGCTATCGCAAAGTCCCATGGACCGGGTGACTTATAAACAACAGAAATTTACTTCTCACAGTTCTAGAAGCTCCAAGTCTAAGATCAGGATGCTGGCATGGTCAGGTTCTGGTGAGAGCCCTCTTTGAGGTTGTAGACCACTGACTTTCTTTGTGTCCTCATGCAGTAGAAGAGATGAGAGAGCTTTCTAGAGTCTCTCCTTCAAAGTTCACTAATTCCACTTATAAGGACTCCACCCTCATGACCTGATTATATCCCAAAAGCCCCAAATACTATCCAAATACCATCACAATGGGAGTAGGGTTTTCACATGAGTTTTGGGGAGGACACAAACATTACTCCACTGCAGGGGCCCACTCTGATCCCAAGATTTTCTTGAAGTACAACTTTCATCCCTTCCTTTCTCCCCACCTCAAAAATTGGGCCTCCCAATTTTTTTTAATCTGCGGAGCTCAACAACTTACTTCATGAAATTTTCAATACCGGGAATCAGTCCTGACAGGAACTAAGGGAACCTTCCCTGCCAAAATCTGGCTAAGGCAAGATTCTGACTTAGGTTTCTGAGAAACTTATGAAAGCATTTGTCACATGTAGACTGGGGTTCCCTCACCCGCCATGGTAAGTAACTGTCTTATTTTTAGAGCCCTCAGAAGAAGTTCCTGTTTTGTTTGCCTCCTCAGTGGTGAACTCCCCTCACCCCCGTCACCATGGATTCCTGCTTTGGGAAGGCAGGAGAAGAAGCCTGGTTCTCCTACAGACCAACATTCTCCCTGCCAGGGAAAAAGGGCCCATTACATGTTCATCCCTATGAGCCAGCAAGCAGCCCTTTCTCGGCTTGACCCGCGACACAGAAAGTTTAAGGAGTCACCTGCTGTCTTAATGGTGTTCTTTGCAATTCCCAGGGTTCTCTGGTGTCTGGCTGTCTGGCTGTTGCCTACATAAAGAGCAATGAGCCTGAACCATTAACATTTTTTCCACGTGGATCATGGGGAAAAGCTGGGAAATAACACCAACAGGAATATATATACATATATATGTGTATATATATATATATATTCTTATATATATACACATAAATATTCCTACATATACATATATATTCCTATATATACATATATTCCTATATATATTCCTATATAAATATATATATATTCATATATATATATATATATATATAT
>NW_024425564.1:25560701-25714135 GCF_017311325.1 Ursus maritimus
ATATATATATATATATATATATATATATATGTAGTCTGTGCCCTGTTTTTCCTCTGGATCCTGAAATCCAAGGTAGGAGTTATATGAGGGGTCACTCCCTGGCAATTATCAAGGCAGCGTAAGGGCTTTGTCCAGGTCCATGGTGAAACCCCCTCAAGTGGGGCTACCATCGGATCCCACCCTTACCGCCAAGATGGCGTGCCACACACTAATACATTTCGCAACCGGGTCAGGTTTTCAAATTTTCTGGCTTTTAGCCTACAACTTCCCTTGACTGCGATTCAGTCCACTTCAACTTTTTTTTACTTTTTTACCTTTATGGACACTTTTCCTTTTTTAACTTCAGGTACTCTCCACTGTGTCCTCCTGGGGGATAAAAATCTCTCTTTCCCACTAAAAACAAAAGAAGATCATTAGATCCATATTACTAAAAATAAAAAATTTTGAAGTCCTGTTAAAACACGTCTGAATTCTAGCAACACCCACTGATGGGCTAGAGGTGACAGGGGAGCTATGAGCCCGGGAGATTTCTCCTGCGCAAAAACAAAGTGCTTATAATTAAAAAGCCGAAGGATAGCCAGATGACTTTCTCACCCTGAGATTTCATGATTCTGCGGCCAGCTCTTTGGGGGTCTGTAGGCTCCCCTTACTGTATGACCGTGGACAGATTCTGTAGTTCTTTGTACTTCCTCTCCCTTCATTTGGCTCCATTTAGAAAGCTAGGATGGGCCCAGCAATATGCCAAGTGCTAGAGACATAAAGATGAACAAGGCCCAGTCTTCAAGTAATTCAAAGAAGAAATTAAAAAAAAAAAAAAGATGCATAAAAAATAATTCTAAATATCCTCCAAGATCATGGTGAGGAAATCAAGGAACTTTCAAGAGAGGATGTTGCCTGGGAGGTTCTCAGGCAGAAGAAAAGCTCGAGCCCCGGATAGACACGTGTGATGCATTCCAGAAAGAGCATGGAGCACCTGGCTGGCTCAGTCAGTAGAGCATGTGACTCTTGATCTCAGGGTCGTGAGTTCGAGCCCATATTGAAAGTAGAGATTACATGAAAAAAATAAAAATAAATAAATAAAATTTTAAAAGACAGAACAAAGGTTAGCATGTCTCAGCCTCTTGCCTCCCACCTCTGGCCGCCCCCTCCAATCCACACTTCACTCCAAACCAGAGCAATCTTTCTAAGAATGCAATTCTCTTAAAACCCGTTAGTATGGTTTGAAATGCATTCCACAGTCTGGCCACTTCTTATCTCTCCAGACTCAACCATTTGACCAGTCCTTTGTAGCCAGCACTCTGTTCCCACCACTGAGGAAAGCTAATGCCAGTTCATCTTCCAAGACTTGCCTTAAGGGTGCTTCCAATGAAAAGTCTTTCCTGACTCCCAAGGCCTGACTCCCAAGACCTCTTCTAGGTGCCCCTAAGTATCCTGCAGCACGTACTAGACTGTACGGTAATGACCTCTTCACTTGTCTGTAGCCCTCACAGCCCTGTCAGCCACTTCAGACCAGGCACTCAATATTTGTGAGGGGTGTCTGGCTGGCTCAGTCCATAGAACGTGCAACTCTTGATTTCCGGGTCATGAGTTCAAGCCCCACATTGGGTGTAGAGATGACTTAAGGAAAAATTTTTTTTAAATCAATAAAAAATAAGAATATTTGTGAAAGAAAGAAAGGAAGATGAGGAGGAAGGAAAGGAGGGAAAGGGGGGGAGGAGGATAAAATCCTGGAGAAGTCTCAAGTGTAAGACATCAACTAAAGAAAAACTGAGAGCCAAAAAGAGTACGAATGATTAAAACTGCTTTCTTTACTCCTTTTCTGCTCCATGGACCTCTTTGGCAGTCTGGTGAAACCCATGGGCCCCTCTCTCAAAATAATACTAAAACGCAATACACATGATTACAAATAAAACTACTTATACTGAAATACAGTTATCAAAATATTAAAACACCACCTTATAGTCATATCTGTGCTTCTCTATTAATGCATTAAGCAGTAAGATCTAGAAAGTAGTCTGTAAACTATTGCTATTTCCCAGTAGAGATGAAAGACAACAATATTATGAGACGTCTGCAGTAACCGTAATGTGGTATTAAAATATCCGTGGGGATATCTAATTACAACAAACACTGATAATGTGGTTGATTGCCTACATTCATAATTGAAGGAAATGCTGAATTTCAGTTACAGATGTGTGTTTGCCACATCAAAATTCACAGACCTCCCCCTCAAGCAAGTCCCCGAGCTGGCAATGAGGTCGTCACTGACCTTTGCCAGAGCAGTTTGAGGCAAGTGATGGGACGAAAGCCAGGATGGAATTAAATGATGAATGAATTGAGAAGGGAGAAATGCAAGCCATGATTATAGGTTCCTTCTTTCCAGATGTTGTTGTGGCCAATAGAATGAAAAAAGGCTTGGAGGAGCTCGAAGGGGGAGAAATGTCAAGGGGGAAGAGAAATAGAACACGTCAACTCCTTGTGACCCAAAAAGTCACGTCCAGTGGCTAAATGACTCCTGGACATGGTCCCCGCATCATGAACAAAGGAGAGTGGATCAGGACAGCGAGTTACGCACACTGTTTTAGGTGGTGTGAGGACGTCATGAAACCCACACAGCCTCAGCGTCTGAGCCGCGGGAAAGAAGGGACGATGCCCCAGGATTCCCCTTGGAAAAATGACTGGTCATCGCTGTTTGGAAGAGGGAGGCAATGGGTTGCCTTTGGAGTCAATCCGCATCTCCCACCCTCCAGGTCCTGCAGGTCATAGAAAGGAGTATAGACAAGCAGCCTTCTGGTCTACAGGGAAGACGGAGTCTCCCAGCCACCTGCTTTCGGTGCAGGTAAGAGGTGGTCTCAGGGCAGCGAGTTATTTTACCTCATGTTTTTCTGGGTCAACACTCAACACCATCCATAGCAGTTGAGAAGACCTGAGGCGTTCGATGTTAAGAAAAGAGTGCGTGTATGGGACCCAGACACAAAATCAGAAAGCAGGCAGACCCAACGGTGACGAAACACAGACCGCAACTCAAACAAAAGTAGAGACTGTTTGCGTTTCTTCATCACCTTCTTCTTATAGCCAAAGTCAAAGTAAAAAAAAAAAAAAAAAAAAAAAAAGGCTCCTGATTTCAGAGGAGCTGGGCCGCAGGAGCACCCCGCAAGTTTGGGGAGACCGTGAACAGAAGGAAGGCCGCGCAGACAGGCAAGCACCCCATTCAAATCCAGGCTTCGCTCTCCTTGCAACTGAGGGAAATGAAGTGGTGAGAGAACTGCCTTGAGCCTCTTCTCTTCAGAAACAATCGCGGATTTGTTGGCGAGTTGACTGCCTCCAGCCCAAGCCAGACCCAGATAAATCCAATTAAATGTCCACCGACACACTGCCCAGAGCCTGTGTGATTCCAGACCAAGTGTCACTGGGTGTGTGGGGGCGGGGAGGGGGGAAGGCTCTGGGCCTCCGACTCAGGCCCCACTGGGCACAACCCGCTGCGGATCACTGGAACGCCCTGCTTTCTGTTTTCCTGGGCCAGGCGCCCTTTCCAGAAGTGACCTTCGTGAGCCTCCCCACACCTCCCTGGGCTCCGCCAGCTGGCAGCCAGACTGTATTATCAGCCCGCATTCCAACTCCAGAGCGAGAGGGAAAGGGGATTTATTCAAGGTCACCCAGCAGATGGAGGCCAAGCCTTGGGTAACACTAACCCCTAACCTTGTGTCTTATCTTTCACGGCACTATTTAATCTCAACCTGTGGCTTCCAGGGAAATAGCTAAAAAAGAAAAGAAATGAAATGAAACAAAAAGCAGCTCTTTTCCAACAGCGTTCCAGACCATTCTTTGCGGGACCAACCTGGAGTTCTCAGAGGACCTCATGCAGGGGTTAAGAAAAAAAGATCCCATCTTCCAAACCTAATCTCAGGCTTCTAACACCCCAGCTCACTAGCCGCACAGAATAAACGAATTCTGGATTCCTGGAGACAGTGTGAATCGAGCACCATGTGTACACCGGAGTTGGTTGATGCTTCTAGGGCGTAGGAGACTCCGGCAACCCTCAGCTTTAGGCTAACTCCACAGCTCCAGGATGAAGGCTCCAGCGAAGTGAAGGCGTCCTTCCCTCCGACGATGCCCCGGGGATCCTGGCCACTTGCTTCAGAGATTCATGACCTCCCTTCCAGCGCTCTCTGCCAATTTGGTCATCGGTGCCTGCTACAGAAACCCACACAGGGAAAGCTCCCGCTCGGAAGCGCAGGTCTCCGCCTGGAGACGGGGAGATGGGGCCGGACTGCAATCATCCCGCAATTTCAGGAGGACCTATGTCAGGCTTGGCACAGACGCTGGTTTCCAGAACACAGGGCTCCCATTGAGCCAGCCGTGAACTCTGACTCACCTGCCTGCAGCTGGATTGCTCTGCGTGGCCCAGTGAGTAACTGTTTAATGAGGGCCTGAGAAACAAACATGTTCTGTTGATTCTCTGCTGGGAAGAGCACAGCTCAATGAGGGAGGGAAGGCAGGAGGGGAGGGCAGGTGTCTGCGCTGACCTCGAGGCTCCACCTTCTATTGTTCTCTCCCCTCTGTCTGTTGTGCCTGTGTTCCTGACAGTCGGCCAAAAGCCATGGTGCCCGGATTCTGTACCCATGCTTTGGGGGCCACCTGTAGACCCCTCAGAAGCGCTCACATCCACACTGCTTTTGAAGGCCCCTCCCGCATCCATAAGCTTCACTCTCGCCTGAAGCCAGTCACACTTTGGCCATGAAAAACCGCCCATGAAGTACAGCGGTCAAGGCCTTGCATGGAATTAAGAGAAAGAACGAAAGGGCTCCGGCTACTCCCCAAACACACAGATCGCGAGGCATCCCGTTAAAGGTGGAGCCAGCTGTCTATCAGCAAGCCCTGCCCCGCATGAAACTCCTTAGTACTTCCTTAGGACTTACCACGTGCCAGAGAATCCGAGAGTTCGGTGGCCAAAGGGGACCCGGCTTTCACCACCTGCTTTTGTGAGATAAAAGGATCACCTAGGGACATTGACAAAAGGATGACTAAATCTGCATTATGGGATCCCTGCTGATGGACAGATTGAGCTGGGAACCTCCACACTTCCCACGAGACCCCTTCTCGTCCTTCAGGTCCTTGCCGAGGCCAGCCAGTGCCCAGCGGAGGCCATCGCTGTGGCCCGTGAGCTCCACAGTCACGCACACAGCACTGGCCCTGATCCAGGACATGGGTTCAACGGGCACTTCTCTGCTGCTTTGCGATCCTTGGATGCCCGCCCATCCCTCCTCGCACATTCCCGGGAAGTTCCAAAGCTCCCTGCACCCCTCACCCTTGCCTCTCCGGCTCCAGCCTGCTTCTCCCTCAGCTTCCCATCTGGGCTTGTATCCTACCAGCCCCAGAAGCACAGAGGATTTCCTCCTTTAAGAGTAGACATGCCAGACCTGTAACACCTGCCTCCAGAGTTCATTTCATGAGAGAGAAATAACGATCTGTCCTATTTAAGTCACTGTTATTTGGGGTTTTCTGCAATGTGCAGCTAGACCTAATCATAACTGATAAACGCACCTGGGAATCAAAACTTACAGCTCAATTCATAACTTCCAGAAACTCCAAAACACAATCTCACCCAATGTAGACTACACAGCTTTGCCTGCAAAGTTCACATACAATGCCAACTCTTTCCTTCGTGTATTAAATGGAACCACGTCAAGAGCGTGCTGTCAAGAGTACCTCTGAACCTCGTCTCCTCCCTCCTTCTTGGCCAACCTTTGCCTCCAGTAATCCCACCCCATCTGCATTGTCTTTCCTGAGCACTCATGCCTTCCTCACCCTCCAGCAGTCTGGTCCACACCACCCGTCACACCTGTACCCCAAAACCCTCAGATGACAGTGGTCATCCTTGACCATATTCAGTAACACCTTCTCTCATTTCTCACTCACCTTGAACTCTCTGAAACGTTTCACAGTGTGTTAACAACCACCCGTATCTCCACTCCGCCAGCTATCCGCCATTTGGATTTCTACAGCACGCTGGCCTCTTGGGTTTCTTGCCCTGGGTGTTGCCCTTGTGTCTCCCCATGAGTTCTCTAGCAAGGTGGGAGCAGAAGGCTGATCCATCCCCAAGGCTCGCGTTATTTCTCATCCTTGAACTTTTCTCATTATTTACATGCTCTGAAATAGCCCATTGATCCCCATTGCTGGTAGAGCAAAGTACCAACTGGCATTAATAGCCGTGGATATCCTCCACGTGACCCTACCCTGCCAACCTTATCCCCCACAATTCCTTCTGCTCCAGCCTGGTTGCTGGCCTCCTCCCTGCACCACAGGTGTGAATGTGCTGATAAATTCCAGAACTCTGCCTGGACCACATCCCTCCTCCCTCCCTGCTTTCTGGCCAAATCCCGCTCCTACTTCAAAATCTAGCTAAACGTTAACCTCGTCTCTCTTGTATTATTAATGCACAAAAAACCAGGAATGTGTCTTATACTCTTGAATATCCCTTCAAAGCTTAGGGCAGGCATACGGAAGCTGATGTGTAACCGACACTGAACAAATTCATTTAATATACCTAACCTATGCATCCTTTTGTCTTGACCACCACGGCAATAAGCAAAGAAGCATACTTTTTGATCAGGTATTGCTCGCTTCGCAAACATAAGTGATCATAATTATACATTTGTATTTATCATTATACATTTACAATTTTCATTTCCTGGGTTTAGGTTGAAAAAAAATCCATTCTAGATAGATGTATTTGTTTCCTCCTTCTCCGCGGCAGGGTGAAAGTAAGCTGTCACTAGTATCAGTGTGTCACATTTGGCTATGTGGCCCAAACAGGATGACTTACGCCATTGACGTGGTTTATCTGAAATGGTGATAAACAGACTTTTCCTATTTCACAAAATGGAGCCCTTGGTGGAAGCATCTAAATTTAAACACCCAATAACATTACCAAACACTATGTTTAAAAGACAACACGGGAGTAGCTTTCTATGGGAGAAAAGACGCACCTACAGAAAAAAATTAATATCCTTCTTATTCCTCTTTAATTGTCAATAACTTTATAAACGTGTATCCTTATTTCACACACTGATTAAACTATCCCTCTACAAACCACATCTGGTGTATCAAAAGCAAGTCGTTGTTCCCCAGGGGCATTCCTTCCTTTCATAGTAGAAACCCCAATTTTCAACTGGCTACTGCCCAGCCTGTTAGCTAGATATGGCCATGACTGTGGCCAGCCAATAGGATATAAGCAGAAATGTCATGTGCAACTTCTGGAAATTATCTATTTAAAAAAAATTTTTTTTAAGATTTTATTTATTTATTTGACAGAGAGCAAGAGTGAGAGAGCACAAGCAAGAGGGGGGAGCAGCAGAGGGTGAGGGAAAAGCAGGTCCCCCACTGAGGAGGGAGCCTGACGTGCGACTCGATCATGACCTGAGCCAAAGGCAGATGCTTAACCCACTGAGCCACCCTGGTGTCCCTTCTGGAAAGTATCTAAAAGGAAGGAATGTTCCCTTCCTTCTCCCTGTGTCTTTCCTGGTAAATACAAATGACTTGGATCCTCCAAATGCCGGCCCGTGTAGAAGAAGAAATAGAAGAAGCCTGGCCCTTGACTTTAAGAGTAGACACATCAGCCCTATAACACCTGCCTCCAGAGTTCATTTCATGAGAGAGAAATAACGATCTGTCCTATTTAAGTCACTGTTATTTGGGGTTTTCTGCAATGTGCAGCTAGACCTAATCATAACTGATAAACGCACCTGGGAATCAAAACTTACAGCTCAATTCATAACTTCCAGAAACTCCAAAACACAATCCCGCCCAATGTAGACCACACAGCTTTGCCTGCAAAGTCCATGTACAATGCCAACTCTTTCCTTCGTGTATTAAATGGAACCACGACTCACTTCAATTAAATAGGCCAAAATAAGTATTCCTCTCTTTCCCCATCTTTATTCCTTTGTGACTTTCTTTACCCAGTAAGAGAGAGGCTGAGGGGTGTCACAAAACAGTCATGAAACGTGTGGTATGAGAAGCTTATGTTGACTCTCATCTTTGCCCTTTATTAGCCATGTAACCCTGAGTAAATGACATCTTGTATTCAAAAAATGGGGTGAATAATTTCCATCTGAATCACCAAAATCCCCACTGGGTTTGCTGTGAGCATTAAGTGACATAATATGTTAAAGAGCCTGGCCACCATCTCACTTGCAGGAGGGGCTTGATAAATACTTGTGAAATCTAAAAAAATACCAAAAACAAAAACCCACAGAGCCTACAGCTCCTAAGCAATTGGCTTCTAATCAATAATTATCGACAATTTCCTTTTTTAAGCAGAGAGAAAAACTGTACCCCTCACCACAGGCATAAGGGTCTTCTGTAGAAAGCTGTGTCCCGAGACTAAGGGCCTTGCAACTTTATGGCTCTGAAATCCAGCTTCCACGGAAGCAAGGAAAGATTTACAGGGAGTTCAAAACAAGATCCATCACTTCGTATGAATAAAAGCGTGCAGTTGATCGTCCGCAAAGATGGCGGCCAACCAGCCTCTCATTTCCATATGCCTATGTGCACACCACTCCTCACAACAAGAGAAGGACTCTTGCAATTTGGTTTGACCAGTAGAATGCAAGCAGAGGGGCATTTTGTGAATTATAGGCCTGGGCCTTAAGAGGCATTGCTGCGTCTTTTTGCTCCCTTGGAAGCCAGCCACCAAGCAAAGAAGCTTAGGCTAGCTTCTTTCAGCTTACTGACTGATGGGAGGCCTCCTGGTAAGAGGTTAGGTGGAGGAGAACCAAGGCTTCGCACCTGGCAGCCAGCACTACAAGCCCAGACAACCATCCTCCAGATGGTCCCGGCCCCAGCCAGCTCCCAGACAGGTGCGCCACAAGTGTCCCAGCTAACATCAGGAGAAGCCGAACTGCCTAGCTGACCCACAGAACTGTGAGAAAGGAAAAAAACTGTCGTTGTTGTAAGTCACTAAGTTTGGGGATCGTTCGTTACACAGCAATAAGTCACTGATACAAAAGATGAATGCTAACCCCACGATTCTTAGAAGGCACGATACAGGTGCCACTGTGCCTCCTGCCAGTAACCCCTCCCCCCCAAGCTTGTGCCCTCAAGCAGAGAAGATACCTGCCTGTAATCTCAGCTGCCCCAGCCGAAAGTCACTTACTTGTCCCCGCCTACCCACGCTGTTTGCAGTAACTGTTTTAGCATGTCCTTTGAGTTCACTTTTATTCTTCTTCTCTGTCTTTTGTGTATTACCATTAAATAAGAAATAACATAAACGGAAGAAGTACAAAGATGATCCAGGCTGCGACAAAGAAGTTTGGGTGAGTTTCTCCCTGCCAGTTGGCTCTGCTAATTTATTATGTTTAAATCCCCATTTTCGTAAATGATTTTCCTGTTACTAAACTAATAGCAGCTAACATTTATTGTGTTCTTACCATGTGTAAGGCACCTTATCAAGCATTTCACAAGTATCCTATCATTTAATTTTCAACAACTCTATTAAGGCAGATGCTGTTAATTTATTTATTTACCAAATATGAATCAACCAGGCATAATTCTAGGTACAGGGGACACAGAAATAAGCAACACAGACTCTCTGTACCTAGAACACCCCAATGTTTATAGCAGTATTATCTACGATAGCCAAGATACGGAAACAGTCCAAGTGTCCATCGACTGACAAATGGATAAAAAAGAGGTGGTGTGTGTGTGTGTGTGTGTGTGTAGCCATAAAAAAGAATGAAATCTTGCCATTTGCAATGACACGGATGGATCCAAAGAGTATAATGTTAAGCGAATTAAGTCAGTCATAGAGAGACAAATACATATGATTTCACACATATGTGGAATTTAAGAAACCAAACAAATGAGCCAAGGGACAAAAAAAGAGAGAGAGACGCAAACCATGAAACAGATTCTCAACTCTAGAGAATAAACTGATGGTGACCAGAGGGAAGGCGGGTGGGGGATGGGCTAAATAGGACAAGGGGATCAAGGAGGACCCTTGTGATGAGCGCTGGGTGATGTAAGGAAGAGTTGAATCACTATATTGTACACCTGAGACTAATATTACACTGCATGTTAACTGAAACTAAATAAAAACTTTTTTAAAAAAAGAAGAAATAGGCCAAGCCCCAATTCAGCAGCTTTGCCCTGATGTCTTGAATAATCCCTCCCCCTTATGTGAAATCAGACCTGAGGCCACATCCTTGGACGTGGACGAAGTTTGGACCCCAGCCACAGCAGGCTTTACCAATTCCCCCGGATTGCCTAAAATCTGGGTGAACGGCTTGTCTCTCTTGAGGAAGTTGCCAACAATTTCTGATAACTGATTACCCAAAGATCAGAAAAGCAGCGTCATAAGACAGTCAATAGAGAAGACGTAAAAAACAGCGTGGCTGTAAGTGTCAAAACAATCGTACCCCAACCTGCCACTCGGTAAAATTAAATTTGATGCCAGGAACGAAGTTTTGCACTAATGATTTCCATGAACTGAAGAGCTCCGATTCTCTTACTCTCCTTGGAATTTTCTTGCTCATGAACTTTGACAGCGTGACACAGTGATGATCCAAATGTGTGTGTTGGGGGGAGGGGGGTGCTTTTCAGAAGACACGTGAGCATACAAAGGACTTTACAGAAAGAACTGTCAGTGACCAGATGGTCATGACCTTCCTGCATGCAGTTTTGATTTTGTTTTCTTTCATTCTTATTAGTTGTCGACCTTGTTGAAATTCTCTAACATAAATTATGTTTAAGAAGAAGAGGTCCCTTCCCCCCTTTCAAATTTCCTATCGCCAAAGTTGAAAACAAAAGGGCCTTCTCTGAATCGCAATCTCCCTCCCTCTCTCTTTCTCTCCCTGTCTCTGTCTCTCTCTCTCCTCTCTTTCCAAAGCAGAGGACTCCAAGATTTTCAGCTGCTAAACCCTCAGAGACCCCAGAGGTTCAACTGTTAAGAACACCAATTTCCGACCAAGGAATCACACGCAAAGAGAGTGAAGGATAACTGACATCACGATTTATTGCCCCAAAAACAATCCTCTCCACTCAAAGCAAAACCGTAATTATTGGTGAGAAAGACACTGCCTGTTAACTGGCTGTGAAAGAGTGATTTACAATGCATTCTCCCTCACAGTAGAAGGCCTCTTGGCAGTCACAAATACAGGTTTCGTGTATTCAGAAGCAAAGCTCAGAGGAGCAGAAGAGAGCAAAAAAGGATATTCGGCATGGGAAGTGTGCCCTTTTCCACCACATTTATTCCGTAAAGTCACAGCACTAAGAGCTCTTGGAAAATGCCCCATTAGGAAAACAAACTTGCACCATGATAGGGACAAAGACTGAGCGCTCTTTTTTTTCTTTCTCGTTTCTTTTTAAGTAGGTTCATATCCGCTGAAATCTGCCGCTTGGTATTTATGGCTTACAGGAAGATAGCACTTCACAAATGAGGAAAATGCTAATACAATTTTAAGTCACAGAACAACACGACCTAACCTTGCCAGAGATAGACGATTTAAAATAGTATTAAATTCTTGTATCTGAGAGAGCTGTCAAGCATTAAAGCTAAAACAACACTCTCAGATAAGCAGGCGTCAGAGAGAACACTTCCCGGGCACTACCAGGAGAGAGGCTAGTTATGGGGCGCCTGGGTGACACAGCGGTTGAGCATCTGCCTTCGGCTCAGGGCGTGATCCCGGCGTTCTGGGATCGAGCCCCACATCGGGCTCCTCCGCTGAGAGCCTGCTTCTTCCTCCCCCACTCCCCCTGCTTGTGTTCCCTCTCTCGCTGGCTGTTTCTCTCTGTCGAATAAATAAATAAAATCTTTAAAAAAAAAAAAAAAGAAGAGAGGCTAGCTAGGGTTGAGGGGGTTTGGGAAATGAAAAGCGTGTGAGAAAGAAAAGCAATCTGGAGGAAGGACAAAGTCACCCAGGAGCAGGGCCGTGGAGGAACTGCCTAGAAAGAAGGTCTGTCTGGCGGTGGAACCCTTCCTTCCTCAGGTCCCACGCCAGGTATCATATTCCCAAGAGGCACTGGATCAGAAATTTCCTGAGCCTTCCCCCAAATCTGGAGAGCTTTTTATGAGTTTACCTCCATTTTTCCCAATCAAAGCCAGTGCCCCCAGTACGGAAACACCGGGGTCATTTCCCTCCTAACAGACCTGGTCCCAAACAGTATTAATCTTTGGAAATGTCCTCCAGGGGGCTGGGGAATGGGTCCATTGTAGGATTACTGGGACGTGGTTCTATGTCAAGAGAGAAGTGAGTGCGGATTATACTTTTCCTCACAGAAAATGTCTTCACAGAGTTTCCACAGAGTGGAAAAGTCTGGAATTCAGAACAAAACGGGAGCTAGGGTTCAAATCCAGTGTGTCTTCGAGCAAGTAACGGAAACACTGAGTCTTATCCGTTAAATGGAGTGGGAATAACTGTGTCGAGGACTTGCTGCGGACATGGCATGAGGTGATTCACCCAAAGGGCCAGCACGTGGATGACCAGTTGACTAGTTGACGGTCTACACATGGGGCTGGGGCCCCTCCTGTGCCGCGGTACCTGAGCTAACCACCCTACATCCAAACTTGGGACTCTGGGTAAACAGGGCTAAGGATCAGTTGGCTCTGTGAGCTGAGCTGAGGCTAAGACTGAGAGGAAATTAAATGCCTCAGGAAAAGAAATAGATTGTCCCTTGTCAAAAGACCCGATATCATGGGGGGAGGGGTGGCCAATAATGGACAGCCGTCAGCACACCAACCACCAGCCTTTGACCTTTGATGGGATTGCCAGATAAGGTACAGGATGTGTGCTTACCTTTGAATGGCAAGTAAACAAGGAATCATTTTTTTAGTATAAGTATGTCCCAAATATCACACAGGTATACTTGTCCTAAAATTTTACCGCTGTTTATCTGAAATTCAAACACAGCCCTTGTTCTCAGGCAGGATCAAGCGACTGGTGGGGGGAGAGAGTCAGAAGGAGCAAAGGTAGTGGGAAGAACAGAGACAGGTTTGGGAGGAAAGCAGGGAGTGAGGAAAATGGGCAGGGAAAAGCCACTCCGTGGAGAAAGAACAGCCGGCCAGAAGGAAAGCAGACAACAGACACATAGAATTCCTTAGCTAGCTTGGAAAGACCATCCGAACATATCGCATATCATGGATGATTTGCTTCTAATTCAATGGAGGTGGAACTCATCTCCCGCCACCAGGTGCCAGGGGAAAGTCTGTCTCCTATTAGTCCTTTCCAGCACACAGGGAGTTAAGAACCAAGGTTTTCTCACCATTGCACTACCACTAAGCCTTTCAGGGAAGTAGGACGCTGCTGAGGTTCCACGGGAGCCTGGGTTCTCTGCGTTCCCACGATTGCTTTTCTCTAGACACCTTATTGCACTTACCATAATTACTATGTCTCTCCCCACTCGGGGAAAAGTAAGTCCCCCCACACCTCATCAGGTCTTAGGCTGGTCCTCCCACCACCCAAGACACAAATCATACATGTAAGTTGTCAGAAGCCTGTACTGCGAGCTAAGCTCAGGAGGGTGTGGGAGGCAAAGACAATGACGTTGGCGCCATGAGAGCTTCCTTTGGGGGTCTTCAGTCACAGGCTGAATGGACACACAGAAGAAGGCCTTGAAACCTTCCCTGGGCAAAGTGCAAGTGAATACAAGATAGACAAAGTGGGTTCGAGAAAACAGCTTGCAGTTCCTTTAGGCCACAGGGAATGTTCCGCTCTTTATGACCTGTCCAGACTCTCCCCACTCAATACGCATAAAGGAAGCTGGACCCAGGACTCAGGCAAGACAAAGAAATCCAGGGGCCCTGGCAGCAAGCAAGACAGTGGTTTGGTAAGCTGTGAAGAAAAGACCAACTCTTGAATTTCCTCCTTCCTGCTGTGGGAGATGCATAGTCGATGAAGTCCATGCCATTACCCGTGGCCCACCCACATCATGGAGAGGAAGACGCAAGTTCGAGAGTCAAAGGAGGAAGGTAGAGGAGGAAATTGCAAGGTCAAAGTGACCCCCTGAGGAAGTCTGATTACTCGACATGTTTAAAAGCATTATTGGCCGGTCTGGAAGTAGTAGGTACAGAATGAAAGGGGGGAGGGAGTCCGGAGAGCTGTAGAAAAAGAAGGGGCTGTAAACGTGAGACTTCCCCCCTGGAGTTTTCTGGAACCTTCTGCAACACTCCCAGGGTTCCCGTTAAGAGAGGGCAGATGGGTAAGGAGTCAGCCAGCCAAACACAAAAGGAGAGGAGTATGGAGCGGAGGTTAATTGTGGCCGTCAGAGATGAGTGGTTACATGGGGAGAGGCATTTAAAATTAACGAGGCGTTGGGTGCATTTTATAGGTCTTCCTAGGTAGGAAGATCATAAGCCAACGGGGGCAGAATGGAATGACTCCTCAGAAACTTTTCCTGACCAACCCCTTCAGGCCGAATGGACAGCCGTGGGGACTCTACGCCAGAGAGACACAAAGCTACATGGATGCCAAAAGGAGGGACCCATGCTTTGTGTCTGGGCCGGGACAGGGCACAGGAGTCCTGGAGGAAGGTGAGACCGTGAGACCCTGCGGATCTACATGCTTGAAACTTGAGGCCGAACCTCTTCTCTGCCCTGGGATCACACCAAGAAAGAGAACCTCAATACCCACCGTGTTTGAGCTTTTTCATCTTGCTCCCACCACCCTCAAAATTAGAGTACGAACAAGAGGGGGCATGCCCGTAACTGCTGTGCCAGTAATTGCTTGGCATGGGCCCTTCTAGACTGGCTTGGGCTGGGGGGGAGGGGATACACTAGCCTCTTGGTGTCTATCAGATGATCTTGAATCGAATAGGCTTCAAGTTACCTCGTCTACGAAGGCTCCCTTCATGCCCCAGTCAGAGACCACTGCTGCCTCCTTTGTGCGTATGTTCAAACTTCTATTGTTTCATCCTCCGGTTTTTATCTTCTACTCCTGTTTGACTCCAGAGTGAGAATTTTGCCTCGTTTTTCTTTATCCCCACCACACAGCACAATGAAAGCTTAGTAAAACTGTCCACAGGTAAAGAAATGGAAACACAGAGCAATTTTCTAACTACGGTAACGAACCAGAGATGACAATGCACCAGAAAAAGAGGGAGGACTCAGGAGGGGGGGAAAAAAGGAGGAAAAAATGCACATGTTGTGAAGCTACAAGGTCAGAAGGAATGAGGGTCATAGTCACGGGCAAGACATCCAGAAACATCCCAGCGCAATAGGGAGCATGAGACTTCAAGCCCTGGAAAGGGCCGTGGGTAAAGAGAAGAAATCGAAATAAAAAGACAAAGTGTTTACCTCTTGTAGAATCAAAGTTTCCCAGCACCAGAATGGAGAGACTCAGAAAAGGCTGTTGGGAACTAGAAATCCTACAAATGGGCGCTGCCTCATCTAGCCCCCAGATGCTTTGGCCTCACACTCAAAATGTTTAAAATTGTAAATAACTGTTGACTGGTCAATTTCTCATCAAATCCGCTTTGGGAAGAAACCAAGTGGAGGAAGAATACCGGTATGAGTCAACCAGCTCTCCATTTTCCTCTCTCAAGAAAGAACCTGCCGAATGTTCAGGTAATACCAAAGAGAACAGAAAATGAGTTGTTGAGCAAGACATCAGGATTCAAAGTAATGGCCCAGTTCCCAGCTGCATGCTGGTTGGCACATCCGCCCTTAGGAAGACCCCATCAGGGCTGCTCTGGAAATTTCGAGCAGAGACCCAGTAGCGTAAGGACCTTCTTCCTCTTTTCCTCAAGTGTCATTTCACCCACATAAGAATATATACATTTTAAACCCCCAGGGTAGGAAAAGGATGTCTTGTGTTTCTTATGTAAGTTTCCTTGACTCTAAATAAAGGGCAGGTTCCTCGTAGCTCTTCCAGGCCACATGGCAGGGCACAGGGAGCCCTTGGGAAGACAGGTCACTCAGGGCTGTCACTCAGGGTGTAAAGCTGAAAGCCAACGGGAATTACATGCCAAAGGCCACGTACAAGGCTCAACTCTTTCAGCAATGGGGAGCCATCTAGGAGGGAGTCATGGGGCCTTCATTTCAGGGGGGAGGACTCCGCAGAGGGTAGATTTGAGGACGACAAGCCTGGAGGCCATGGTAATAGGACAGGCAAGGGCTGGTGAGAGCAGGAGCAGGGCCCTGCAGGAGGAGGAAGGAGGAAAGGCGCGGAGGTGCTGTGGGTCAGACACTGCGGGGAGTATGAAGCCAGAGGGCCAGGCCACTCCCTTTGGGCTCTGGGTCGAGGGGGCAGACGGTGAGCTGCTGTGTGGATACCAACACCATCACTGAGATGCTTGGTTGACCTTGGAGACTAGACTCACCTTGTGAGTAGAGGTGGCATTTTCTTCTTGAGGAAATGAAAGCCCCACCTTGTCAGCCATGTTGAGAAAAGGAGTGGGTTTTGGACTTGGGGACGATATCAGAGGGAAACTGCACCCCACATTTGCTTAAAATAGGCAAGGCAGGGGCACCTGGGTGGCACAGCGGTTAAGCGTCTGCCTTCAGCTCAGGGCGTGATCCCGGCGTTATGGGATCGAGCCCCACATCAGGCTTCTCCGCTATGAGCCTGCTTCTTCCTCTCCCACTCCCCCTGCTTGTGTTCCCTCTCTCGCTGGCTGTCTCTGTCTCTGTCGAATAAATAAATAAAATCTTAAAAAAAAAAATAGGCAAGGCAGATTGTTTTCGAGGTGCTGTGGTAGGGGAGAGGGACTGCGGTATAGAACTGAGCCTGACTCTCAGTGGGGCAGACGGCTGGAGATTGATAGCCAGTGGGCGAGTGAGGGGTCAGTGGCTGGGAATCACGAAGAGGAACTTGATTAGCTATCAAGAATGGGGGGGGTTTCACTAAACTGGGCTCGGTGGTCCAAGGGCAAGGCCTGGCCTAGGAGAGGGGTCAAAGGATCCTGACCAAAGTTTCCTCGAGGAGGGAGTCCTCGCTGAAGGGGAGGACCATCTCTGCTGCACAGGGCAGAGGGCCCAGAGAAGGGGCCTCGGGGGTGCCCCACAGATACCAGGAGAGAGCCTGGAGGAGATATGTGGGAATCTACTGGGAGCCAGACGTGGGGCCTCCAAGGCCTGAGCGTACCCAGTGCTGGGGTGAAAGGCAAACAAGTGACGGTGTGACCGAGGATATTCTGTGATGGAGGAAAAGAGGGGACACAGAGCACAGCGACAGAACCAACAAGGTCGAGTCGCATATCAGCTTTAAATGGCTGGGTCCCCCTAGGATGAATGTGTGGAACCAGAGGGCATTCCTCGGGGATACCCAGACACTATAAGGTGCACTCCTAAAAAAACTTTGGGGGCACCTGGGTGGCTCCATCGGTTAAGTGTCTGACTTTCGATTTTGGCTCAGGTCATGATCTCAGGGTTGAGAGATCAAGCCCCTTGCCTGGCTCTGGGCTGAGCTTGGAACATACTTGAGATTCTCTCTCTCCCTCTCTCTCTCTGCCTTTCACTCCCATGCATGCACATGCTCTCTCTCTTTCTCAAATAAGTAAATAAATCTTTTTAAAAATAAAGAAACACTGAACTTCTCCCTTCTGATGTGAGGGAGCTTTCAGAGTGTTGGTGATGTGAACATTACCGGAAACGTGGCCTTCCTTTATTCTCTAAACCAGCCATGTAGGCCCTTCTGGCTCTTGCAGAATTTATCTGTAGCAATGTTCTAGGTTCCAGGGGCTGACTCTACTAACACAGATAAGTCATGGGTTTTTTGTTTGTTTGTTTGTTTGTTTGTTTGTTTGTTTGTTTGTTTGTGGGGGTGGGAAAGAGCAAGGTTAACCTGAACCCAGAGAACTGTTTCTAACTGGGGACCCAGCAGAACCCTTTGTCCACCCAGATGCCTGAGATCAACCAACAGTCCTTGCCCTCGTGACTCTTCCAAATTTCTGCCAGAGAAAGCTAAAATGACAAGCAAAGAGCTGGGCTTGATTCAATGCAGCGCGTTAAAATCCCTCCCCCTCCCGCGACCCGATTTCTCTTGCCTTTATTATATATGATCAAGTGAGTTTGAATGAAACTGTCTCCAAGTCCTCATTTTTATTTCATCCTGACAATATTATTTTTATCAAGCTCATATTTCAAGAAGCTTTATTCTGCTCTGACTTTCCTGAACCAGGGGAAATTATCTTGTTCCTTCCCTTGGGTTTGAAGGAAAACCTTTCCATAGCTAATGTTTATCAGCAGCGCAATTTCTTCAGCAAGAAATTGAAACCTCCTTGACATAGAAAGGTAAAGAACACAGGGGCTGGGATGATAGACAGATCACCAAGAAAAGCTTCAGGGGAAAAGAAGTCCACCTTCTAGAAGCTCTGCCCTCTGTGTGCCTTCCTGGGCAATGCATGTTCATGGAACCAAGAGTGGTTTCAAAAGAGGGATCCACCGGGGCAGCCTGGAAGCTGACCAATCAGAACAGAGCAAGGTCCCTGGCTGGATCCCTGCGGAGCAGACTTTCACACTTGCCCTTCTGGATCACCAAGAGATCTCTGGGGAAAGACAGCAAGGGAGCGTATTATTTTCAGGGTTCTCCAGAAAAACAGAAGCAGTGGGATATATACATGCATATATGCGTATGTACGTACGATATATACCTTGTATTGGGCACTGCAGGAAGTATGGATACATACGTACAGAGAGAGAGACAGAGACATCCAGTGAGAGAGAGAGAGAGAGAGAGACAGAAAAAGAGAGAGACAGAGAAAAAGACACAAAGAGAGAGACAGAAAGAGAGAGAGCTGGCCAGAGACAGAGACAGACAGAGACCGAGATTTTAAGGAATTGGCTCAGGAAATTACACTGGATGACGAGTTCAAAAATCTGCAGGACAGCATGAGAGACTATGGACTAAGAAACAAACTGAGGGCTTCAGAGGGGAGGGGGTGGGGGAATGGGATAGGCTGGTGATGGGTAGTAAGGAGGGCACGTATTGCATGGGGCACTGGGTGTTATACACAACTAATGAATCATCGAGCCTTACATCGGAAACTGGGGATGTACTGTATGGTGACTAACATAATATAATAAAAAAATATTATTATAAAAAAAAAGAAAGAAAAAAAAAAAGTCTGCAGGACAGGCCAGCAGGCTGGCAACTCGGGTAGGAGTAGATGCTGACATGTCAAGCAGAATTTCTTCTTTGGAAAAACCTGTTTTCACTCTCAAGGCTTTCAACTGATCTGATGAAGCCCGTCCACGTTATCAAGGGGAAATCCCCTATACTTCGAGTCAGCTGACAATAAACGTTAGCCCCGTCCACAAAACACCTCCCAGCCACCCCCAGAACATTTGATTGAATAAGTGGATACTCACGATAGCCTAGCCGAGTTGATACATAAGACTAACCAAGGCAGTGGGAT
Source organism: Ursus maritimus (assembly GCF_017311325.1). Classification (NCBI taxonomy): domain Eukaryota; kingdom Metazoa; phylum Chordata; class Mammalia; order Carnivora; family Ursidae; genus Ursus; species Ursus maritimus. The sequence continues at coordinate 25,580,052 of NW_024425564.1, forward strand.
GAGGTCGTGGGGAATAAGGAAGGGGAAGTCGCTCAGGGGATCTGAGACAACTGCTGTTCACCACCCCCATGCAGGAGTATTTTCTTATTTTATTTTATTATTTTATTTTATTTTATTTTATTTTATTTTATTTATTTTATTTTATTTTTAAGATTTTACTTATTTATTTGAGAGAGACAGACAGACAGAGTGGACACAAGCAGAGGGAGCAGCAGGCAGAGGCAGAGGGAGAAACAGGCTCCCTGCTGAGCAGGCAGCCTGATGAGAGACTCGATCCCAGGACCCCAGGACCACAACCCGAGCCGAAGGCAGACGCTTGACCGACTGAGCCACCCAGGTGCCCAGGAGTATTTTAATATTTTTCATAGGAGCCCTGGTGTCCTCCCAAAATGGGGACAGAAATGGCGCAACCCAAAAAGGAGCAGTTTCTAGGAGGAGCTGCTCAGCAGAGACTAGGAAGGAACATCAAAACAGCTTTGGTCTTCATGACAAAATTCTGCCCCCCAAATTTGTACCCACTCTACATCCTTTGGGGGAAACTGCCACCATCACTCTAAGAGCGAAAGCAAATCTGCTATTGTCACAGCAATAATGGCTCTTCTTGGCTGAGAACCTACTAGACAATATACCATGAAACCTTCAATAACATTTGAAAGGTAAGAGTTATTACACCCCTTATACAGATGAAAAGACTGAGGCCTCCAAAGACCAATTCATTTGTCCAGCACCATCCAGGTCGTGAGTGCCAGAGCTGGGTAATCCCCGCTCTATTCAATGCAAAGTCTATGCTCTTTGCACAAAATTATGGAAGCAAATAGATGTGTTAGCCAGAAGTCAATGTGGGATTTGGGTTGCTCTAGTTTAGATAGCCGGGTCAAGGATGCCCCAGTTAAAGACTGGTAGTTTTAACCAGAGTAGAAGTGTAGTTTGCAATGTTCTTAAGTCACCATTCCTCAGACACTACTGATAGAGTGAATTTTCCAGAAGATCCATGAACCCTTTTGGTTTTGCTTTGGTCCTACAAAACTCTTACTATTTCCTTCCACTTCCCTAAATCTAATGCCGAAGTTTCTAATCGTTAGAATGTAAGTTGTGGTTGATACTTAAACACAGGTAACTTTCTATTAACAGTGCAGTAAGTAACTAAAATTGTATCAGCCTGTTTTGCTGCTGTCTTACTCTGAATGGCATCCTCCTTGCCCCCAAAGCAATAATACGTTGATTGCAAACTATTTCCCTAACCAAATATACTCCTTCCCCCGGAGAACTGCTACCATGGAAATCTATGCAATAAATTCATTTTTGTGGCGTTGCACATCAAGTCTGACAACACGATTTTGACATTTGGTAAAAGTACGTCTTTGTCTATATCCTCGGAAGAAGACTTGCTTAATAGCGCTCCTCTCAAATGTTCCTGCAGCGTACGTTCTATGCTGACACCAACAATGGGGGGAAGTTATCTTGTTTTGGGTTTTGTTCTTTTGGCTTGTTTTTTAGATACCTGCAGAAGGAGTTTTCATAAAGTTAACAAGGTACCTGGAAGTCGGGTTGTGAGGAAAAATTATTTGCAACTCCACAGAGACTTCACTAGCATGAATTCAGCACTAGTGACCAATTCCCCTTTTACAACACCCCTAACCACATACATTCCTCCACGTTCTTCCTGATGCCAAACTCTGTTGGAAAGATTACTCCGAATTGGATTCATGAAAAACAAATTGGACTTATTTCACTCCAAGAAATTGGAACCACATAAAGTAAAATAATGCCAAGTTATGCTTGGAACTAGGATATGCTTGGTTCCGATTTCTTGTGACAAAAGAGTTCCAGATTCCAACCAACGTGTGCAATGTGGAATAAATCCTTTCTTATTTTTAGATATTATAAATATCCCCAGCATTGTGTTATTTGCAAAAGAAATTCGTAACTTTCCTTGGTCTTCGCCACATTACCGTTCTCTAAAGAGCAGGATGTTATGTAAAACGGTGCGTTCAACACCATCCAAAGGTGTTTATTTCATTGAGGTGGCGAAAGGGCTTATTAGGCAAAATAAGTCAATCAAAGAAAGACAATTATCATATGATTTCATTCATATGTGGAAATTAAGAAACAAAACAGAGGAGCATTGGGGAAGGGAAGGAAAAATAAAATAAGATGAAATCAGAGAGGGAGACAAACCATAAGAGACTCTTAACTCTAGGAAACAAACTGAGGGCTGCTGGAGGGGTGGTGGGTGGGGGATGGGTAACTGGGGGATGGGCATTAAGGAGAGCACAGGAAGGAATGAGCACTGGGTGTTGTATGCAACTGATCCATCACTGAACTCTACTTCTGAAACGAGTAATACACTACATGTTAATTAATTGAATTTAAATAAAACAAAAAAAAATTTTTAAGGGGCTTATTTTGTTGGGAAATAGTCTCATAGTTGATTCCAAAGCACGACACTCAAGTAGGGCTTCACAGTGCGGCTCCAGTGAACTTCTTTTAAACACCTATACGACTCAATGTTAACAGCTTACTATCGACAAAATAATCTGTCATTGTACTTTCTCCAAAACGAAAATTGCCTCAAGATTGCTTTCTGTTTTAATCTCTTATGTGAAGAAAAACAGAGAGGGGAGGCCAACTTTCTGCTAGGTAGATAGATGAACTCTTAATGCCTCGAAAAGCATATTTCAATCAATGATTTTTTAAATATATATAATTGAAGGTCTAGATATACTCATCTTGTACATCCTGATTTCTTCTGTAGTATTCCTTGTCGTTACTTTGAACTTAGACAAAGGACCAAATAGAAATGGTATCCTCTGTTAGTTTCTGCCAAAATATAGGCAGAGAAGTTCCTCTGACCCATTCCTGCATTAGGAGCAATGAGGGACACAGAAGTATATTACGATGGCCAGCCCTTGGGAAGCTTGAATGCCATCATAAGACAATGTATGCATTTGCTCAACAATTATTAACAATGCAAAACAAAAACAGACAGTGAGTACTCTAGTCTACCACACAGCTATCAGTCTCTTGATCCACCTAGCAATCTTTTTTTTTTTATGGATTTCATAGTAAGTTGCAGACTTACTCCTACACATATCGGCATGCACAGCGTCAACTAGAGCTCAATACAGCAAAGAACGGTCAACGTCATCCCATTTTGAGGGTGGGAAAGAGCCCACTGGTGTCAGTGAGGAGGATGATGTGCAAGAGAGAGACTCAGAGGCTCAGACAGATGGTCAGGGGGCCATTGCCAAAGTTCCAGAGATCGATGATGAGGGCGTGGACCAGGGCAGGGACGGGCGGAATGTAGAGGAGGGGCCAAGCAGACGGTAGAAATGGCAACTCTCAACAATAGGTTATACGTGGGGAGCAGGATGAGGGAATGGGGGGAATCCACAGCAACTCCCAAACTTCTCCCTTGAGCAACAGTTAGGGACTGACTTTTGGATGGTGAAACATATGCTGGGGGAAAAGTTGTAAGTTGAGTTTTGGATATAATTTTGGGATGCCGTGAGTGTCAGAGAGACAGATGGGAGTCAGCGACATTTGTATGGCATTGCAAGCTTTTTGTCTAGAGAGGGGGTAATGCAGCTATGGCCAAGAACAGAGCTTGAAGCAGCCCGGTTTTCAAGAGGAGGCAGTGCGGAGATGCCTGTAAAAGAAACAGAAGAAGCCGAGGAAAGAGGATACCCAAGGAGAACGGAACCTTGGGAACAAGGGGAGGAAACAGTTTTAAGACGAACTTGTCAAGAGTATAAAACGCTGAGAAGTCAAGAAAGATGAAGAAACCAGAGTGTATGGGATTTGGCAACTTGGATATTAATGGTGATCTTGGTAGAAGACAGGTGTCGTGGAGCAGGGGGAACGAAGCCAAATTTCAGTGTGTTGAGAATTGAATGAAAGATGAGGTCCTAGCCAATATGTGAAGACAAATAATTCCAGAAATTTGGCCATGAGGGGCAGAAGCGAGGTAAGGCATACACATTTAGAGGGGGATGAAGGTCAAGGGAGGATGTGCCTTGCGCACATGACAAATGAACGCCTGCTCCGTTCAGCAGACACCCAATATACGTGGCCTTGCACTGACAACTGTCATTGTATGCATGCATTGTCTCCCTGGTTTGACTTAAACTTCCATAAACAGGTGGACCGTGTACTGCGTTCACAGTCTTAGGGAGCGTAAAAGCCTGACGGTGTCGGAGATCATTTCCTATAGGCTCTCCTCTATGGCTGAAGAATCCAAGGCCAAATTAGAGGGAGTCACTCAAGGTCATGTACAGAGTAGTCGGTAACATACCGCACAGGTCCTTTACATTGCGGTTTGCAGTAAGGAGAAAGGTTTTGTTTTTCAGCACAACTGCGTGAAATTCCAGTCCGGAAAGCATCTCAAAGGTATAACCCGGATCACATGGGTGTCCTTCCTGTGTCCACAGCGATGTGGTCATCTGGACCTGGGTAGAACAAAGCCCATCTCCAAGTGTGCCCCCAAATTGGGATTGATCTGCTGGTCCAAAATTCCGGGGCAATGTACTTCTGCCATTTCCTATCACTTCTCTGTTTTACTCGCATCTGCCCTATTTAATGTTAAATGGGGGCATTTGCATATCGCCAGGGAGACACCATTTCTGGGTTTCCTGGCCTGTCTACGGCAGACGTGTTCCAAAGCTTCTGAAGGGACGCTTGCCTTCACATCTCCACTATTTTCAGGAATCTTATTCTGTGGGTTCATTTTGGATTTCAAGTGATGGCCAGACAAAGGGCTAAACCTTTTAACCTCTTCTGTTTCTACTCCTGCTTCTCCAGCTCCCTCCTCAAGATCCTTTAATTAGCTGCACTTTGGAATCACCCAGTGTCGGGCGAATGTAGTCGCCCCATGCAGACAAAGAGAAGGATGAGGTAAGCCACTTAGAGGGCAACTGATTTATTACATGCAGCAAAACTTCCTGTTAGCTTCCCCCAAGTTATCTCTTCCCTTATTATTTGGACAGCACAGTAATTTTCCACTTATTCTCTACTGATGTGAAACAGATTTGTTTGGATCTTAGAGTAAGCTCTGTTTTGCATTGGGTGTGTGTGTGTGCACGCGTGTGTGTGTGTGTGTGCGTTTCCTCCTAGACCTAGTGGAGTACAATCATTTGGCTGTGCACGCCTATATTGGACTTGGTTGCCGTACTCTACCACACTTGCAAAAATGTGCTTTTCTAAAATGATGAGAAAAAGCCTTTACAAGCTGAACTAACAGCATCTGCGTCTCCAAAATGCCTTAATTGTATTGGCAAAAAGAGCATTTCTTATTCTTTAAAGCCTACTTTAACTGGATTGTTGGAGCAGCACCATTAAAAGGATAATGACAACGTTATCCTCAAATAAACGTTCTTAAAATAATTGCTTTCCCCCACTGAGGGCTGGCACAGCGCTCAGGACATTCTGGTGGGGTCAGCAGGTCTTTGATGCTGCCCACCAGAAGCCTGTCTCTGTCTCACTCACTCTCTTCCTTCTCTCCTCCCCCCTCCCCCCGGTTGTATTAGATATTAAAACTTGCTTTCATACCTGTATCACAGCTCATTCCTTTTTCTTTTTTAATGGTAAATACGTAAGTTTCTCAATGGGTCAGCCATTGCTGCTTCTTTATTCTGCCTTGAAATCGTTTTATTCTGGGAGTCAAACGTAATCAAAACATTGATTTTCAGAGCATCGCCATCCCAGAAATTGACCAGCTGGCCATGAACTGATACTTCTGCACATTCTGCTGCTTATCTTGGGTGAACCTAAGAAGTATGACAATGACGTGTGTGGATAGGGGGCATCCGACCTTGCTGGGAGGGAGGTGGAGTCAGGTCTGGTTGTAGTGTCTACCTGGGGTATTATTCTGGAACTGGGGGGTAAAGGGGAGCCTGGTTTGTGTATGGGCATAGGTGAGGCTCTTGTGAGGCTGTGGATATAAAGCAATAGAGAACTGCAGTCTGTGTCTCTGGAAAAGGAAGCCTTTAGAATCAGGGGAAGTTTAAACATGAAACCAAAGTACCAGGCAAAGAACTGAAGAAAAACAAGACAGAGAGAGGCAGAGCTTAGAGAGATTCCTGGAGATAAATGCATGCAGATGGAGAGGGCAGCATTCTATAGTTGCCCTCTGCTCTTACTCTGAGCAAGGAGGAACTTGTTTCAAGAATCAATTTACACAGGAGAAAAATCAGACTACATATTCATGGTTTTGTTTGATGTTCAGCTCAAACTGAGGCAGCTCACAAATATACTCACTTGCAGAATATGCTTAATCTCTGTGCGAACATGGTAGCTCAATAGTGATATACATACAGCCAGGGGTGGAAGGCATTAGCTTAATTTTGTTGACATTGCACTTCAGTTTAGCCTGTGTCATCGGATTGACAGACCACCTCGTCAAACCTATCCAGAATTATTAAACTAATGGTTTATATCATGTAACATAAACTTCTCTGTTTAGAAGTATATTCTAGATACACAATCCAGCCAGCCAGCACTTGGTTCTTCCTTAAGTGATGCGTGGAGGATGGAGGAAGGAAAATTGAAACACGTTTCCACTATGTTACCTTTCAACCCATTTGTTTACAACGTACAACCACTTAGGGTTTACGAAGAAAATCCACCACGATTTATTGCTTGGAAAGATGATGCAGAGTTGGAGAGAGAATCACTAATAAATTGATGGTGGAGTGCTTTGTTAATACAGAGTGCTGTTAAAATGCATAATGAGGAGTGGTCCCTTCAAGGTCACTCGCCAAAGAAGAGGCTAGAACTCTGGATGCCTTCCTCTTCATCTAACAGACACTGGCGTACAAAGCATGAGCACAGCATGTCTTTAACCCCACTTGGGTACTCCTGGAAGGGGCCCCCACTTACTTCCACCCAATGGTCTGAGTAAGACTAACAAAGTAAACAAGAAATAGAGCCGGTGCCTCTCAAGCTTTAACGTGCAAACAAATCTCTTGGGATCTTGTTAAAATGAAAGTTGCCAATCAGTGAGTCTGGGATGAGGCCTGAGACTCTGCATTTCTAATAAGCCTCTAGACAATGCCAACACTATTCACCCAAAACTCTGCTCCAATCTAAAACATCTGGACAGGCACAGAGATTCTGCTAGACACTAAGATTTCAATATGCTGGAAAAGACCATCTCTGAAGGAAGTTAAAGGGGTTTTTTTAGTGTTCAAGATACAAAAACAAAAGCATCCAGAGGGAGATACCTAGAAGGCAACTGGAGATGTTGAATTGGAGACTAGGAAGACAATAGGGCTGTGAATCATATTTGGGGAACCATCCACATAGATGTGTCGTAGGAAGTCATGAGCGTAGATAACTCTACAGATAGACTGATAGATAAACATGAAATATATGGAGGGACCCCATCAGTCCATGACACGTTATCATCATTGGCTCATGCACGGCCCCATTTTTGTTTGATTTTTTTTTTTTTTTTTTTAGCACGAGAGAGAGCGCGTGGTGTACCAGTGAGGGGAGGGACAGAGGGAGAGAGAGAACCTTAGGCAGGCTCCACATTCAGCCCCTGCATGGGGCTCCAACTCATGACCCTGAGATCATGACCTGAGCCAAAATAAAGAGTCCTACGCTCAACCAACTGAGCCTCCCAGCCACCCCACGGCTTTTTAAAATAAGTTATTTCATGCATTCCCTTGTATCCCCATCCCTCCCAGCACAAGCAATTTTCTAAACTGTTTGATGTGTAGCCTTACATTTTGCTAAGTGTTCCTCTATAATGCATCTTATTTTGTGTGCACGGGGGGTTCTTTTGCGATATAACCGTGTATGGCAAAGTGAAATAACCTTAATGATACAACTTGTTGACCCGATACACATGTCTACTCCTATGTAGCCAGCACCCAGCTCAAGACACAGAATGTTTGCTGGGGCTCTGTGCACATGCTTTTACTTTACATAAGTGACATTGAATAATAGATACTGTTCTGTTCCTTACCTCATTCCACAGCACAACATTTTCAAGGTTGATGTATGCAGCTGTGTTTACGTATTTGCTTCCGGCTGCTTCAGAGTGTCCCCTTAGTGCTTCCGCCATGTTTATTTCACGTTCCCCAATGAGAGACACCTAGATTGCCTCCAACGCTCCTTACCACAAAGAATGCTAGACCCAACATCATCATTTCTGTTCTCTTATGGACCCAGACGAGATTTTTACTTCCTAGACTCTAGAACCAGGGACGTGATTACGGAGTCCTGGTGTATACACCTATTTATTTCAACTAAAAGTTACCAGATTGCCTTCCAGAATGGCTCCAGCCAATCTGCACTTACGAATGCTTTTTCCTCAAATCAAATGTATGTTTCCTTTGAATGTTCACTACATGAAACTGGACTCAAGGTGGCCAGGTTTTATTAGGGTTACATTCAGATTTTGCCTATGCATGGCAAGTCATTCATTCGTTGAATATTTAAGGAGCCTCCACAACATGCTGGGTCCTCTTCCAGGGGCTGGGAATGCATCTGGGAAGAAGATAAATCCTCAACCCACATGGAATTTATGATCCAGTCACGATAACATGAAGTGGGTGAGATCCCTTAGGAAGAGAATAGAGGATGAGTGAGGAGGACAGAAAACCAAGGGAAGAATTCTGACAGACATCAAAAGATTAAGGGGTACAGAGAAAAGAATCCTGGACGGAGATCAAAAATGTTCTGAGGTAAAAAGAGAAGCAAGAGAAAGTGATAGTCTAGGAACCAAAAGAAAAGACAGTTTCAAGGACAGTACAGTCTGTCAGAGGGAATATAATTAGGAGATGGTTGGTCATCAAGGAGGCTTTGGCAGCCATCGATGGAAACTTGGATAATGATAGAGCAGTGCACATGGTATGGTCTTCAGTCATGTCTCCAGAGCAAGCACATGACCTTCATTTTCCTGAAAGCATTGGGCCCCTCCTTCTTCCTTCGGGGTGCATTCTTTTCTAAGAAATTCCTTTTTCCTTCAGTAAACAGACCTGGCTCTTCCATCCGTCTAGACCAGAGCATAAATTCTAAAATCTGGTGTGAATGCCACTGAGCGATCAAGGATAAAATTTTGCTGATTATTCCAAAGAGTGGGACTCTGGTCCTCTCCAAAAATGTTGCACTTAACAAAATTAGTCTGTAAAATTAAAGAAGACAGAAGGGCGGGGAATGAATGGAAATCTTTTCATCTGACAGTTGAAAAGACGGCTTCAGATGTCATATTACTGCTTTTATGTAGGACATAATAATGACTTTATCTTTGTCTCATTGCTTTCACTCATTTTATCATTATATATCATGGATAATTGGGTTGGTTTTTTTTTTTTTTTTTTTTGTATAACGTGTCTGCCCCATGTGTCCAATCTTTTATATTTTCACAGTTCTCCTCCACTGACTTGGGTGTGGTCCTCGTTGCCTCCTGCCTAAATCGTGACAACAACCTGAGGACACTCTGCCTCGAGTCCCCCACCTGAGCAGCACCATCCAGTAGGGCACCCCCCACTTGCAGAATCCTCAGTGCTTTCCCACTGCCTCCAGATGAACCCCGCATGCCATACTCCTTCGTGGCCTGGCCTCACCCCACCCTGAAACTTGGGTTTCCCATTGTATCACAACCATAATGCTCTGCTCCTTTAAAACTGGCCTGCTTTGACCTTCCCCAGATACACTATGCCCTTTCTACGCTCCGTTCCTTTTCCCTGACCTTTAGCACGTTTGGAATTCCCTCCCCCCCTCCCCAGAGTCCATCAGGTCCCATACCCTCAACCCCCACTGTTCTGTCCAAACTCCTAGACTAGCAGCTCCCAAACATGTTGGTTTCAGGACCCTTTTTCACACTTAAAAATTAGTAAGGAGCCCAAAGAGTCTTTATCTTGTGGGTTTTATCTATCAATTTACCATATGATAAATTAAATCAGGAACACACTTAAGTATTTAGTAATCATTTCTGAAAAACCATTATGTGTTACCACAAAAACAATATAGTTTATGAAAAACAACTCTATCTGCCAAAACAACAAAAAAATAATAATGAGAATAATGGCTATGCCTTCTATTTTTGCAAATCTCTTTAATGTCTGTCTGACTAGAAGACAGTTAGAGTCTCCTATTTCTGCATTCAATCTTTTTTTAAAAAAGATATTATTTTTTTTTTATTTATCAGAGAGAGAGAGTGCAAGCACGGGGAATGGCAGGCAGAGGGAGAAGCAAGCTCCCTGCTGGGCAAGGAGCCCAATGTGGGACTCGATCCCAGGACCCTGAGATCATGACCTGAGCTAAAGGCAGACACTTCACTTACTGAGCCACCCAGACACCCCAGAGAGAGAATCTTAACCAGGCGCCACACTTAGTGCAGAGCCCGGTTTGGAGCTCAATCTCAGGATCCTGAGATCATGACCTGAGTTGAAACCAACAGTCAGAGGCTTAACCAAGTGAGCCACCCAAGTGTCCTTGCATTCAATCTTTTATGATAGGTTGTTTTGATTGAAGCATATGAAGAAAATCCAGACATTGTACTGGATTAAGGGAGAAGAAGTGTAATACTTTCCAGATTATTGTGGACATTCCTTTTTCATACTGTCCCAAACTGGAAAAGTGATAGTTTCTTAAAAGTTAGTTGCAACATGCAATCTGAAAACTTATCAATAAATTTGTCATACTGATATATTAAAATTCATTAATCTATCTTGTATTTGAATGGATCTTTTATCTATTGATAATTTTATAGCATCAAGCACTGATCATTTGGAAAATATCGGTTCATGGAGTTGTGCAGAAATTCCAAATGTTGATACATTCCATTAAAGGGGATATATATATATATATGTAGGGGAGATATATATATATATATATATATCTCCCCTACATTCATATCACCACCAATCTCATAAAAAAAAAAACTTGGCTTTCAAGTATTGAGAAAATGTAAAGCTTATGGTGGTGAATACATATGAGTTTTCCAGAATTCTACTTTTTATTTGAAAGCTTGAATTCTATAATTGGTAACAAAAATATCAGTTGCTTTCCTTGAAGCGATAGGCTCTCTTTGTTCATTTCCAAGAAAATGTTTGGCAAATATCCAAATCTGAATAACCAAAGTTTATCTGTCAATCATTGTGGTAGGCAGAAAAAATGCCTTCCCTGCACCAAAGATCTATTCCCTTCCCAATTTCTGCAACCCGTGAACATTACTTAAGCAGCTTGAGGGGAGGGGCTTATCCTGGATTAACCCCTACAAAAGAGAAGAAGACACAAAGGAGAGAAGGCTATGTGAAGACTGGTGTGATGCTGCCATCACCACCAGAAGCTAAAAGCGACAAGGAACAGGTTCTCCTCCAGAGCCTCCGGAAAGAGCACAGCCCCACCGGCACCTTGATTTTGGGCTTCCAGCCTCCAGAACTATGAGAGAATAAGTATCTGCTGTTTTAAGCCACCAACTCTGAGATCGTCTGTTACCTCAGCTCTAGATCATTTGGTATAGTCCTTCTTGCAAGGAAACATTGATGTTCCGTGACAAAGGCTGCTATTTCAGCTGGCAACTCGAACAATCGCCCAGGTCCTTTTCTGCAAGGTGATCATCATATTTCAATGTAGAACAGCAGTGCGTTATGCGCACTTCTCATTTCCTCACCCAAAATCTCAAGGATTGAGATGTAATAAAACGAGTCACTTGTAGTGCTTCAAGGACACTCCTGACTGAAGGAGGCATTCTTTGTACAATGAGCGAGTGGAGGTAAAGAATACCGCAACTATTGGTATAGTGGGTGCCAGTGCCTGGTTCAAGTCTTCAGAGTCTTACCTACTCTCATTGTGCCCCATCAGTATAAACACCAGCACAGAAAAAAAAAGAAAGAAAGAAAGAAAGAAAGAAAAAGAAAGAAAGAAAGAAGAAAGAAAGAGAAAGAAAGAAAGAAAAAGAACATTTTAGCATTATCACAAAAATTGCTTTGACCTCAAGGATGCCCTTGAAAGTGTGCTATGGCCCTGAGGACCCGTGGGTCACATTTTGGCAATGGCTAAAGCAAAGACAGCAAGAGGCTTATTTAAAATTAGAAGGTGTGTATATTGGTATTCACTGCATAGCCTTTAAATTTTTCTATAGATTCTTTCATTTTCATAATGAAATGTTGGAGGGAAAGTTTTGTAGGTATGTTAAAAAAGAAATTGTTAGCTCATTTTGTGAGTCTGAGCCTGGAGGGTAATTGCTCTCCTTGGCCTGCTGTCTTCTGGCTCCTGTTCACCTCTTCCTTGTCTTCTAACTGCTCCAACTACCTGAGGGTCTGGAAATACTGGGCTGCTGGGAGTCATCCAGACATCCCTCAGTCTTCCATATCTCCACGTCTTTTCATGTTGATTCCCTAAGCCAGAATACATTCTCTCCCCCTCCACCTCTCTTGGTGCTCCAGTAAAATTTTAATTTAGCTTTCAGGTTGGGGCCCCAATACTTCCACCACCAGAAGCTAAAAGCAACAAGGAACAGGTTCTCCTGATGGCAGCATCACACCAGTCCCTGTGTCCCCATGGACTGACATTGGGACTTCTACTCCTAGAGTCGGCCTGAAGAGCAGAGCCACTGGACATCGCCCCAGACACCAACAAACGTGAGAGACTAGAACATCACTGGAATAAACTTGATGTGTGATGCCAGTTAGCTCCGGTTTCCCTAGGCGACTCTTCCGGTAACGCATGAAATACGCATTAACGATGAGTACTGAAGTAAACAGTGATCCAAAATGGAATCCTTCCACGTCTTCACAAGCCTATCACTCCTAAGCATTTCTGCTCTAGACATGAGAAGTCACTCTAAACAAACACTCTTAAGGCCTTTTCTGAGACACTTGCCTTAAGTCATAGCTGGATCTCACCAAAAAAATTCTGAAACTAAGCAATGCGTGGTAGGGTGATGTTTACCCAGAGTAGGTGGGTCATACTGTTATATAAATCTTAAACACTTTAGTAGGCCTCCCCCAAAAAATAGCCTGGTTTCAAAAACTGTAGTTCCAAAAAAGTTAAACTGTTCCGGTACATTCCATGTCTGTCATAAATCTCTTATTTTGGACAAAAAGAAAACCGTAAACAGTTTTTATTACTAGAGAATTCTTTTTTTTTTTTTTAAGATTTTATTTATTTATTTGACAGAGAGAGAGACAGCCAGCAAGAGAGGGGACACAAGCAGGAGGAGTGGGAGAGGAAGAAGCAGGCTCCCAGCGGAGGAGCCTGATGTGGGGCTCGATCTCAGAACGCCGGGATCACGCCCTGAGCCAAAGGCAGCTGCTTAACGACTGAGCCACCCAGGCGCCCCTATTACTAGAGAATTCTTTTCTCTACATCCACACTGATTATATGTTGAACATACATTAAAGGAATATCAGTTTGAAGAATGTCAAATGATTCGTCTGCCTGGGATGTTCATGTGTGTTTATAAAGCCAGTCCGTTCTTCCTTGATAGCACGATTTCACTGTAACTGAATTCTCTGGATTTTCATCTCCCCAGTTGACAACAAGCTCCTTGAAGACGGGGACTGTCGTATCCCGGGGCCTAGCCCAGTGCCTGGTACATGACCAATAATTAAGTGAATACATAATGGTGGGGGAGGCCTTGGCACATTTGAACATTCAGACATCCATTATACAAGTTCCACATACAGTACGTGCATGATAACAGAAGCAGGGGTCCCAAGGAAAGAACCCGGCTCCTTTGGGGATCCACGTAATCAATCAAGTATTTGTTGAATGACAAATGCCAGCAACTCGCAGGCCTCCGAGCTGGCTGCTGGGGGAATGCAGAGCAGAACAAGGTCCCTGCCCTTCCGGAGTGAATAGTGCTGACTCCACAGACAGTCGTGAAACAACTGGAGAAAGATTAAGCTTGTGGAGTTCCATAAAACAAAAGCTGGCAGAGGCCCTTCAGGGGACCCAGAATTTGAATATAGCATGTTACAGAAACCTGCTCTTCCTTTATTATATAACAATTGAATGTAGACAATGGAAATAGGGAATCTGAGGCCTAGATTTTCAAGGAAGCTAATAGGTCATGCAGTATGTGACCAAAAAAAAAAAAAAAAAAATCAAGTTAACAAAAGTGTAAGAACTCTGAAAGGCATCTATATACAGTGTATCCAAATATCTATTCACGAATGAAAAGAAATTATTTGGAATACTTTTCTGTGTAGCCCATGGTCCAACTGATTGGCTCTTTTTTTAGGTCCTAAGATAAATTTACCATTTACCACACCCAGGAGAGACTCATAATCATAACCACTGACCAAGTCACTTCACCAACATTTACCAAGTGACTTCACATTTGTTCTCTAATTTAATCCTCCTAACATCTCTAAGCACTGCAGCCTTTAGACCCAGCAACCGGGGTCCCGTCCCGGAACCCACACCCCAGAAGACTACCCCCGCTCTCCTCCAGCCATGCCCTTCCCACTCCGCAAGCGGCCAAAGTGATGGGGACCCCCAGAGGCCTCACCCCCTTCGGCCTCTAGCATAGAAGCAAACACAGGATGCGCAGTTAAATTTGGATTTCAGATAATCATGGAATCATTTTTTTATTAATGCCCCATATTTAGTATATGTATGTCTCAGAATAGCGAACCTCCACCCAGCTTTCAGGACCGAGCCAAATCCCACCGCCCCAGCGCTCTCATTCCCTCCCACCTGCGCCCGCAAGTAGAAGCAACCCCCTCCTCTGCGCATGCGCTGTACATCACCGGCGCTGGTGGGCTGCTTTTCTTTCTCTACCCCAGAGCACAGGACAGTCAATTCCTGTGCACGTCCCACCTCCTCTATTCAACAAAAGCTCTTCAAACTCTTCACAGATAGAGACCTGTTTTAGGAGAGTGCCCCGCAATCCTGCGTTCCCCCACTAAAGTGTTTGAGCCCTGCTCTTGGAAACCTAGACCTTTCTCGAATGCTAGTGTTCATGTCAGACCGGGTGACATCTATGCCTGGGAACACCAGGACGTGCTGCTGCAAGGCTCACTCTCGCTTGGTGTCGCCGAGTCTCGGAGGAGCACTAGGGAGTCCCCTCCCTTCATCCCCCATGCAGGATGGCTTTTCAGGGAGCATCTCTGACCGACGGGCACGCTTCACACGCTTTCCTTCTTTCTTCCCTCATTCTGAAGGCTCAAATTAACTCTCCTTAGGGAACTTCGATCCCATACAAATCTGTCTCATTTTTCTTCCTGAAACTATATAAAATGTCAAAATATTTAAATCAACTAGAATCTTAAGAGTTAGGATGTTAGGGTAGTGACAAATCAACAAGAAAAAGACCCAAAAAAGCCCCCCAGTAGGTCAGGCTACCCTTCATCGCATTCACAAACATACAAGGAGGCAAAAGGGCATTTAAAGACAGCTCCAACTCATTGTTATTCAAATCCACGGCAATTACTTTTTCTTTAAAATTGCAAAAAATAAAAAGTATTTAAGCTTATACGACAAGGATTTGGCAACAGTGCATTGAAAGGGGGCGCTCTCGAGCGCTGCCAAAGGAAGTGTAAACTCAAAAAAAAAAATCTGTGGAGAGAGTTTGTCAATTCGTATCCAGAGCCTTGAAAACATTCATATTTTTCTGACCTAACTACTCCATGTATAAAAATTTCTCGTGAGAATACATCAGATAAGCACTTGAGAGTTTTCACAGCTGTGCTATTAAAAAAAAAGTGTGAAACAAATAAATGCCTAACAATAGGGGGGTGACTAAATAAATTTTAGAATATGCATCTAACGAAAAATTATTGCCGTCCCTAGAAATCAAGTTTTCAGGAGAATTCCTGACATTAGAAAATAGTGTATTAATTGAGACAGGCTAGGTTGTCCGGCAGTAACCGCTTTTAAAAATCTCAGTGGTTTTAGCAACAACAAAAACCGCTTCTCTGGCTCACATTCCACATCCAAAGGAGATTAGGCAGGAGAGGATGGGGAAGGCTCCCTCCATGCACTCACCCAGAGCCCCAGACTCTCTCAGATGAACGTAGGACCACCCTCTCAGCAGGGAAAAGGAAGGTCTAGATGGTCCCGCCAAGGCATTCAATTTTCAACCTGGAATCAACACGTCTCACTTTGTCTGACAGCCCATTGGCCAGAACTAGTCACGTGGCTCCACCTACCTACAACGGGGGGAGGGGGTGGAAATGCAATCCTACTATGTGCCCAACAAGATCCAAGTTTAGTGAAGTATTTATGATACTTCCGTATTGTATGGATAAATGGAGGAAAGCCACTCTGATAATAGAGGTATCTGGGGTGTGAAAGTGGAGATGTTCTTATTTTCTTCTTTACACGGGTTTGAATTTTCTAAATTTTCTGCAAAGAACACCTTAATTTCTACAATAAGAGGAAAATAACTTTTTATGTTTCAGGATTCCTCTTGCTGTCCTGGGTTTTCTCACCTTTGGAAAACATATGTTTCTTCTCCCTAGTTCAGAAATCCTTCTAAGCCTCAGCCCCAACTGTAATGGCAATACTATTACTATTTCTCTCCCCATAAGAGAGCTAAATGAGAAGTAACCAATAGATGTCCATTTAAAGACATTTGCATGGGGAGGGGTGGCCCGGAGGTGTTCATTAGATGCAAACATCATGATGCTTCCCTCAGAATACGCAATTAAATTCTGTCACCCTGGGTGGGGGAATGGGATGGACTGGTGATGGGTAATGAGGAGGGCACGTATAGCATGGTGCACTGGGTGTTATACGCAACTAATGAATCATCGAACTTTACATCAAAAACTAGGGATGTACTGTATGGTGACTAACATAATATAATAAAAAACATTAAAAAAAAAATTCTGTCACCCTACACAGGAGGTTAGATCATATCTCGCTCCCATTCAGCCAAAAGATATGCCCAATTCCCTTGATTATTCCCTAAGGAAATATGAACCTTACCAAACAGTTCAGGCTTATGGTGAAAAAATAGCTCAGAATATTCACTCTCACAAATGAACCCAAGTGGATGGATTTTATCTCTTGGCTGCCAAGTTCACTGGTGATATCCTTAAGTCTTCTTGCCTAACCCGGGCTCTAGCGGCTCTTGCCTTCTCTAAATCCTTACAGTTCACATACTGATCTGTCCATATCAGACAACCAAGCCCAAATCATTTGACACCTTGTTTCAAATACTAATTTCCAGGGCCAGGGACCCTAGGAAGACAAGTACCGTCTGGGCTCCTCTGGGCTCCTCTCTCTTGCCCCCACTGCCGACCTAGCTGAGCACCAGCATAGCTCAGCCCTGCTCGATAAAGACTTTGCCAAGTGGACCTGAACGCTTCAGGGGAAAAGTAAGTTGCAGGTCTGATCCTGGCCCCTTCCTCATAAGGCACCTAATGCAATGTATTTATGTTCACGCGGCCACTCGCACAGATTAGAAATGGGAGCAGGATACAGTACGATCCTCGGGAGCCAAACTGAGATTCCGTTATTTAAAAAAAAAAAAAAAAAATCGTGTGCTGTAGCTATTGAAAGGAAAAAAGATGGAGTTTCACAAGGCTATCAGCCCACCGTCTTCTAGTAAGAGGGAACAGAAAATGTGACTGAAAGGAATCCCAGGGCACCAGGCACAGATGGAATGCTTACCTGTGGGGTCTTCTTTAGGTTGATATGCCCCACTAGCCACAGGTCCATCGATGTGAAGAGAAATTAATTAATGGCAGCATCACCACCGTAGCTTGTTTGAACTAACTGTTGATGTGACAGGGATGAGGAAGAAAAAAGAGAGGGATCGTGGCAAAACAGATGAGGTTTTAATTAATGGTGTCTTGAGATGCCACTTCTTTGGAAACAAAGTAAGAATGACCTCTCTTGGCAACTAAGTCATCCAATTCCACATTCCCTGTACAACCATAATACTTAACTTTACCTGTATGCTTCCCAACTTGAAGTGGGGACAGTGGAGAAAAATGCTAAGGTGACTGGAACATTCTCTCTGCCTCATTGTGTCCCAGCAGGGCCTTGCTGGGTGATACATAGTGCAGCGTTCAAGCTTACTACCGCATTCCCACCGGCCCCGGGTCATGCAAAAATCATGCATTTTTGACCCAGGAGCCACAATCTTACATTAAAAGTGATTACCACCCCTTTTGACTTCTTAGCTGTAAATGCGAGATTTAATCATAACGTTTAGCTCTGTGATTTATGGATATCATAAATCACATTGTGTTTTGAGTCTGGGACTGTCTGTCTCAGTGTTAAGAGACCACAGCAACTGGCATTTCAGGAAGTGATGAAAACAAGATTGTTTATAAAGATATTTTGGTCTTCCTCCAGCATCACCCCATCCGCCCTCCCCAGCCAAACACCAGCACCAGCCAACGCCTCCTCTCTTGAAAGGGACACAGAAAGTGCCACTAACAAACACAGCGTCGCTCGATTTTTACCTGCTGTGTGTCCTTGCTCTCCATGGATAGGAGGAAAAGTTGCAAAAAGCAGGAGTGATTTATATTGCCTCCTGGCACTGCATCGGTTTGGGAAAATCATGGAGAAGAAACTGCAACTTCACTAAAAAGCGAATCAAATAGCATGTATTAGAGATGCTCATAGCCCTCCATGGACTGCTATCTGGCACGCCCTGCCTCTCCACCATCCCGTGGTGCTTCCTTTGTTTCTGATCTGTATTATGCCCGTAACTTGCTTCTGGACCTCTGAAACTGTTAGCTTCATCCTAAATGTTTCACAATCCAGATTGCTGTCCTAGTTGGCTAGGGCTTCCATAACAAAACAGCCCCAGCTGGGTGGCTTAAATAACAGAAATTTTATTTCCCCCGTACATTTCCAGTTTGGGAGGTTAGAAGTCCAAAGTCAAGGTGTCGGCAAGGTTGGTCCTTCCTGAGTCCTTGGCTCATAGACGGCCATCTTCTCACTGGGTGCTCACATCATCCATTGGTCTATGTGTGTCTATGTCCTAATTTCCTCTTATAAGGACATCAGCCATATTGGATTAGGGCCCATCCATTTGACTTCAAGATCCTATCTCCAAATAAGGTCATATTGTGAGGTAGCTAGAGTTAGGACTTCAACATCTGAACTGGGGCAGGGAGGAGGATACAATTCACGATCACCTTGCCAACCCTCTTCTTCAGGACAACTTTGTCCTTCACCAAGGTGAAGCTCACCAGCCGGTCCATCGGCTTCCTCCACCTCTCCCACTGAAGCACACTGTGGCAGCAGCATGGGGCCAGGGCACATTGGCTGCTAACACACCACACGTCCTTCTTCTGGGTGGGGCTGCCCCACCTGAGCCTGCAGCACCGTGTGAGGTGACCTCCTTTCAAGTTCAGGACATGGCGGCAAAGTCCAGCCCCCTCCATGGTGACTCCCCTTCAGCTTGTTTGCTTACCTGTCACTTCTTGACCTCAGACAGCCCCTGCTTTGCCAAGAGATTTGAACTCTGAGGAGGAACTAAAACTTCTCTCTCTCTCTCTCTCTCTCCCTCCCTCCCTTTCAGCTCTACCTCCCTGAACCAAAAGGATTTTCTATTTCCAGCAGTATAAAAACTTTCCTTATATCATATTCTCTCTTTCCTCCATCATGGCTCAAAATAATAACACTATCTCAGGCCTCCAAGTTTTACTCTTGATATACAGATGGAAGCTTTTTGGAATTTGGGAAACACTTTTCTCTCTCAGCAAAGCATTGATTTGAAGACTCTCTCACTTTTCACATAACAATTCTAACATGAAACCCAAAGCTAAGCCAAGATTCTTTATTCTGGGTGGTCTCCTCCTTCCCTTGAATTGATAGATTCAACGCCAGGACAGTCTGATAGCGAGGAATGAAAATACATGGATATGTCAAGACTACAGTTCTTGTTGCACTAGCGGCTGGGAAACAAATATTCCAGTACATCCCCCCAAATAAGCTGACTTGTTAAGGGCATTTAACGATCTGGTTAGCACTGGGATTATTTTGCTTAGTAGATAGGTAACTAGGGAGGCCATGAAGAGAACCATCAAACGTGTTTGTTAAGAATTCACTGGCAGGGGCATTTCTCTGGTCCAGAGCCAGAAACCTTCAGTATCCAACAGTAATTGTCTTTCCAGGACCTTGAAGGTGCCCACCACCCTTACTATTTGCCCATCCTCATCTCACTTGGGACCCCTAAGGACAATGGAAAGTAGAAGAGGAGAATCCTGAGAAAACATCCAGTACAGAAGGGTCGAACCGGCTGGATCCCCGAGAAGTACATTACATAGAAAACCTGACTTAGAGGCAATTCAACATGGAGAGTAACACAGGACTAGAGTCAGACCACTTGGCTTCACATCCTGACACTCCCCCTTCCTACCTTGTCACTCCACGTTATGAAACCTCTCTAGAGGTCATCTGTAAAATGAGGGTGACTAAAAGACCTATGTTTATGGTGTTGTTGTAAAGCTTGTAGGAGTGACTACATGTGAAATGCTAGAAGAGCGTTTGACACGTAGCAGACTCTCCGTAAATGTTAATGCGAGTATTATCAGGTTGCGGAAAAGTGGTTCTTATGAATAATATTAATAGCCAAAATTTATTGAGTGCTTATAATATGCCAGGCAGTGTTATAAATTCCCTACATGTGTAATGGGGGCTAAAAATTATTAATATAAGAATATTTTTAAAGCCTGTTTTCCAGCCCTTTCTAGGTCTCTCCACCCCCACTTCCACTAGTAAAATTCTGATTTGGTTCACTTGGCATTTCCCCATATCCTCGGCTCATGGGCCTTAGTCCATAGATTGCGGGAAAATACTGTAAGCCTGAGAGGCAAGAAGATTTATATTTGAAATGAAGAGAACTCCTGGCAGTAAAAAAAGAATAGCTCCAAGAAAACATGGCAGAGTGAGTATGAGAAGTTTTACTTGGCAGTTGAGAGTGGAATAAGGAGAGATTTTCAAGTACAGCTACTCTGTGTTGAAAGTGAGGGGGACAAATTGAAGGCAGAGAATTTTTTTTTACGTGCAGCTATTTCTCATGCACACATTACCCTCTTGGAATTTTCTTAAGAAACTACAGTAAACACTTGAATTGCTTTTGATTAGGCTTCTCTGCTAACTTGTGTTTCTCTTTGAATGGGATTCTAAGAGAAGACAGGACCACATGGGACCCCACCTTTATACAGGTTATACACACATTCTCTCACGTTAGCCTCACAGCAGTCCTGTGAGGGGATACTGTTATTATCCCTTCTTCGAAGGGAAAACTGAAGTTTAAAGCGATAACTTGCCCACAGTCACACAGAAAGCACCAGAACCTGAATTCAAATCTAAGTAGTTTGACCTCGGAGCCCTCATACTGTCTACCGCACTATATAATTATCCCTTTAAGCTGCATTAATTCGTTCT
This sequence comes from Ursus maritimus, assembly GCF_017311325.1. NCBI lineage: Eukaryota > Metazoa > Chordata > Mammalia > Carnivora > Ursidae > Ursus > Ursus maritimus. The sequence continues at coordinate 25,601,367 of NW_024425564.1, forward strand.
TCCTCAGTTGTCCTCCTGACATTGTTGTCTAAGGAAACTAATGCCTGGTTTCTTCCCAAAACCTGAAAATGTTTCCTTTCAATTAAAACAAAAACCAAAGTGTGTGTGTGTGTGTGTGTGTGCACGCACACGTGCATGCATATGCCTTTTAATTTAATTAAATAACTTAAATATTAAATATTCACATTGTTTAAAATTCAAAAGGTACAAACGGTATAAAGCAAAGTCTCCCTCCTAACCTTGTTCTCCCAGCCATCTGGTTCCCCTTCCCAGAGGCAAACAATGTTATCAGCTCCTATTGTGTATTTCTAGATAAAAGCATTACAAGCAAATACATTTTGTCTCTTTTTCTCTTTTTAAAGGATAGCATAACAGACTCAATGTTGTGTGCTTTGATTGTTTCCATTTGTTGATACTGGAAACAAACCGGGAAACCGTTGCACACTGGTAAACGAGGAGTGTCCTCATCTTTCCTTACAGCTCAAAACAACCCATTAGGATACACCCTCATGTCTGTTGGACAATCAGAAAACTTCTCAGTTGATGCTGTTGTAAATGACGTGACAATGAATACGCCGTCATTGTTCGTGTTTGTAGATCCATAGTATAAATTTCTAGAAACAGAATCGCGGGGTCAAAGGCCATGTGCACGTGTATTTTTAATAGATACTCCTAAATTGCCTTCCACAGGTTTTTGTTTTGTTTTGAGAGAGATTGAGCACAGCCTCAAGCGGGGAGAGAAGCAGAAGGAGAGGAAGTGGGACAAACAGACTGTGTGCAGAGCACAGAGCCCTCGGGAGGCTCAACCCTGAGATCACAACCTGAGCCGAGATCAAAAGTGGGACCCTTAACCGACTGAGGCACCCAGAAGCCCCTGGCACAGATTATTTTTAACAAAGGACATGCCTACCAGCAATGTACGAGATTGTTTCCTTTCTCTCACCCTCTTCAACACAGTGGATTATTAAACTTTCTGGTCTTTGCCCATCTGATAGATGAAAACGGAAAATCCATTTCTTCTCTTGCCTCAGGTTACTTGGGTTTAAAGTGTAACTTGTTGTCCACAAACCTTTTTATTCCTTCATTTAAATAGTGTAAGGCATTTCCCACATACAAGGTTCTATCCCAGTCACCTCTTCGCCCTGTGAAGCAGAATCTCTCTCCAAAATCATTGTGTGGCTTAAGATTCCTCCAGATGGCTGGGATTTGAATAACTTCTGATTTCTTCATAGTAGAATAATAGGATAATTATTGGGGTTTTGGAGGAGCAAATAAATAATATTCCTGTCCCAGTTCTCTCTCCAATCCCCTTCCCACCCAGCTCTAAGTTGGGACCAATCAAGAGACAGTCACAGGAATCAGACAGATGGGGATGAAAATATCTGCTTTATGTCTGATAAAGCTGATTGGGAGTCTAAAGCTTAGACCCAGAAACAGATGGGTTTTCTAATATCTGCCCGGAACCAAAAAACAAACAAATGAAAAAACCATAATTAAACCCATACATGTGGTCACAGGCAGGCCTTCTCAGCAAAGGGCAGTCTTCTGTGCAGCAATGGCCCACTTATCCTAGGGCCTCAGAGGAAAGTGGGTTTCCTGAGGACAGCCAAGCCCACCAAGAGCCTGCAGAAGGGCTGAGCCACATGGGCTACTCAAGCAGACCAGCTACACATGCTACAGGTAGCCACACACACACACACACACACACACACACACACACACACATGCCCCAGAGGCAAGGAAATTCTCACCCCTCCATGCAAATATATGGAGAGGGGCTAAGAATACTCCAATTGCTTAACCTTCGGGGATGAAGTTCTAAAGAAATGGGATCTTTTGGAGGTGGGAGGGAATTAAAAATGTGCAAAGAATGCAAAATGTCTTCACTACTTCATTCATAAAATACTGATTGAGGATTTTACCCAGTACCAGGCTCTGTGCTAGGATCTGGGACTGAGATGGCCAATACTCAGACCTCGCCTTCTATAGGACTGACGCTGTACAAGAGAGAGAGCCACATAAATAAATCACCGTAGACAAACTCTAATCGAAGCATAGACAAAGGGATGGACAAGGCTTTGCAGGGGTGCCCTGAGTTGTGCTAGGAAGGATGAGTAGGGCAGTGAACAGCCTTGTATGCAACATTATTTGGCATAAGGGGTTTGTGGGTCACAGTTGCAAAAGGAGAGAACGGAAACGAGTTGTTTTGGGGGCACAGAGAGTATTTCTGTGTGGATGGGGACCTGTGCAGAGGAGAAGGTGGGGCACAGGTGGCATATAAGACATGCCTGGGGAAGCACCAGGGCTGGCCTGGGAAGCCACTGTAAGCCACACTCAGGAGTTGGTGCTTGATCCTCAGAAAAGGGGGATCCCTTAGTGCTTTTTAAGCAAAATTGACACGACCCAATTTGTTTCAGGACAATCACTCTGGCAGCAAATGAAGAAGATAGAGTGGAAAGAGGGAGAGAGAGGGAAAAGAGCAAGAGAGAGACCTAAGGTGGGAGAACCAATTAAGAGTTAACAAACTATGGGGCACCTGGGTGGTGCAGTCGTTAAGCATCTGCCTTTGGCTCAGGGCATGATCCCGGAGTTCTGGGATCGAGCCCCATATCAGGCTCCTCTGCTAGGAGCCTGCTTCTTCCTCTCCCACTCCCCCTGCTTGTGTTCCCTCTCTCGCTGGCTGTCTTTCTCTCTGTCAAATAAATAAATAAAATCTTAAAAAAAAAACACAAAAGAGTTAACAAACTAATGCAGAAGAAAGAGGTTAAGGGTCAAGATTAGCACAGGGTGATCAAGAAAAGTAAAGAGACTCAGCAGACATTCCCCAGGTAGAATGAGCAAGATGTGGGAATTAAGTAGGCCTGGGAGGTGAGTGGGAGGGGATCCAGGGCAAAGAGGCGTTCTGTTTGAGTGGTGAGGCAGGAACTGACACTGGGAACGAAAGAGGAGCAGGTTGGGGGAGAAGACATTGAGTTTTGTTTTGGATCATGCTGTGTTTGAGTTGCCTGAAAGATAGCTAGGAGGATGTGTCGAGCAGGTGCCGAGAAATGAAAGTCTGAGCTCAGGAGAGAAGTCGGGGCGCAGACAGACATGGCAGCTATCGGTTTAAGGGCTGTAAGGGAAGCTATGGGAGTACTGTAAGAGCAGTCAGCTATGCAAGCAATGAGGCACGGAAGAGAAACAGGATGGTACAGGGGACCAAACAGATGATGGGTGTCTGGAACAGAGAAGAGGTCAATGAGGACACTTCCATGAGGGAGTGAGGAGGTCTGGGACATAAGGATGGTGGAAGAACCCTTCAATGAATCATGGAAGAGATCAAATTATTCCTCCTTCTAGATGTTCAAGGCCACACTGTGTCTTTGGAGGGGACAGTTTTCTCACCCATGTTTGTCCTGTGACATTCATCTTCCAGGGCTGCCTGGAAAACTAACTGGGTGAGAGAAAGAAGGTTGAGGACAATGGCTCAGCTTCCTCCTGTATACCCTCTGGAAGAACCTTCTCCTTGTTCACCAAGAGAGCAGAGCAGGGCCTTAGGAACACCTTCCCCCAAAAATCTTGCCAAAGCTCTGCATTTACAAACATCAAAAGGAAATCTAATATCCTCCTTCATGGGTTAAAGGAAATCTAATATCCTTCTTTATGGGTTTAAGGAAATCTAATATCCTTCTTTTCCTTCCTTATGGATTTCTCACCAGTGAAGACCACTCTGCCTAACAGTGATCCCTGCCAGGTCCCTTCATGACCACACCATCTGCTCCGGTCAAAAACTTGGCCAACTCACTATGCTCACCTTTCTCCAGCCATCAGAGCTTGGCACAAGCTAGCCCATGTGCCTGGAACATCCCATTCTTTCTACAAAATTTCTCTTGATTTCTTCAAAGTCATGCTTGAATCTTACCCTGTCTATGAAGCTTCTGCTCATTTTCTGAGTCTGTACGTCAACTGAGAGGCACACCTACTACTCTTTGACTACAGACTTGGTCTAAGTTAACATTTTTTTCCTACAGAAATCATGTCATTTGTCATAATTACTTAGGGAAATAAGCAGACTTTTCTGGATAACCAGAACTCTGCCTCTAAGCATCAATATTTTATTTGCTTCGTCAAATGGACCAATATTTATTGAGCACTGACTTGTTAGGTGCCAAACACTGTGCTACACGATGGAGATTTTAAACAAAGAAAAGTAAACACAGAGAAAGTATTCATTACATAGGCCAAGAAACAAGCCTGGGCCTCCTTTAGGGGATGAAAAATTTACATCTTAATTGCTCCCACTGCCTTGTTTGATAGATCTTCCTAAAGCAGATTATTCTCTTCCCCGCCTTCTTAAACAGAGAGGAATGAACAACATCTGAGACATTTGTGTTGACTTGGGTGCATCAACTTGAACATTTCTTTTTTTAATTAGAAAAACAATATGTTCCTTGTGAAAAGTTGCAAAAAAAAAATTTTTTTTTGAGTCACCCATGGTCATACCATCCAAAAAGCAACCGCCACTAACATATTTGTGTATCTCTCTAGGCTTTTGTCCAACCAATTTTAGGAAGTTTGCCATAATAGAGATATAATATATTGAACACAAAAGTTCATAGCTTGCTCTCTTACAAGTTCCCAGTATGGTGTAGCCAGTTTTCCAGGAAGCATCCTTTGTTGAACAATGTCAACCAGGAGAGAAATCCCAGGCCCTGTTTTCCCCCACTTCTCTGGCCCCTCCTGCCCCCATGCAGGGGAGCAGAGCTCACCCCATCCTCTGCTGTGACAGCAGAAGCTTGAAAGAGCAGAGGAGGGGTGGACACAACATGCCCAAGGCTGAGAAATCTGTAGGACCCAAGGATGAATTAAGACAGAGTACTCCTTATTTCTGGAGAGAGGAATCCCCTACCCAGGGAGTAGGGTAGGGCAGTGGGAGGTTCTAGCCACTGAGACAAGAAGAAATAAAAGGGAAGCATTGGGGAGGTGGAAAGAGATGTCCAGGAGAAGCAGGGGCTTCCATTCTCCCCCCTCACCACTGGCAGAAAGTGGAGATAAACCCTCAGAGGCTACACTGTACCAGCTGAGAAGGAACACCTTCTGAAGGCTATCATCTAAGCAGAGAAGACCATATGTCCCATCTTAAAGACGCACAAGTTTCCAACTTTTCCATTTCCAGAGGATCCTTGTGCACAAACCCTGAGAGACAGAAAAGGGACCTTTAATATGTGTTGTATTTGTAATAGAGGGACATCTCCCAGGACTACAAATGACCTGGGAAGGAAAGCATATCCCTGCTACCTGTTCAGGACATAGTCTCACCTTCATGCACCCCAAGGAAGTTATAGACTGCTTATAGAATGTGAAGGGTAGTTGGCCCTATACAAAATGGCCCCAGAACACCCACAACTAAACATCCATTGTTCTTCCTTCGCCTTCAGTACAGTGACTTGCAACCTTATCTGCATGTTGGAATCACCTGCATAGCTTCCAAAACTACCAATGCCTGTGTCTCACTTCCGGTGATTGGATGAATCCATCTTAGGGGTGGCCTGGATTTCAAATTACTTTTTTAAAAAAAGATGTTCAGGTGATAATAGTCTGTGTCAGATGTGTTTGAGAACCACTGCTTTAATGTCAGGTCCTGGAAATCACTCTCCTCTTAAGTGGTCTAGAGCCATTGCCCGGGGTAGCCCATCGCCCCAACTCTAATCCAGAATGTTCTAGAAAAGCTTCTAGAATATATCTGAAATAGGGGTAAATGAATTTGGAACAGTGCAAATAAAATGCATGAACTGTAGAAGTATAACTCTTTTTTTTTAACATTGAATGTGTCTGCTCAGAGACCTCAGCCTTTTTCTGAATAGCTGAGCTGGCTAAAGAAGTGGCCACCAGATAAGCCAAATTTAATGGCATCTCGGTAAGTCTATGGGTTATGTGTTTATCTATGCATATGCTCATAGATATTTAGCCTAAAAGTTGATGAGTTCAAACTATAATGTCTTCCCTGAGGGTTCGAGCAACTTGATAGCCGGTATCATATTAATGCTTCACTGTGTGGCATCTTGAAAAGAAACTCTACACCCAGGAAGTTCCCAGTAAATGTCCAGACTGATCTTTAGCACTCCTGTTGCTGCTGATTCTCCCAGATCTGGCTAATGGACCAAGGAACAGCCCCAACTCCTAAGTGACAAGGCAACTCCTTATAGAAGTGGTATCTGGGGTCTTCTTGGGGATATCAAATATGATCTCTTCCCAATTAAAATATTCCAGATGAGTACTGTTACTGGTTCCCCAGGGAGGGCACTGACTAAGAGAGCTAAAAGCAATGAGTTCACCTTGCAGCCTCCCACTCGGCTGCCCTTTAAATGTGAACACAATTATTTTACTCAGTCCTAGCTGGAGGCCGCCCCAAGCTAGAACAGGTTCTCTGAGCATCCTTGAGAGATCTGGACCAGGGAGAGAGCTGGTCCTCAGAGCTCCTGGCTGATGCAATCTGAGGACATTCCCCAGAAGACAGACTCCTCACTTCTTAGTGCAAAACAATAAATTAAAAGTTTAGGAAAACAATCCTAAACATCACACTAATTGACTTCAGAGACAAAAGGCAGATCTGGCCCGTGATAGCTCAGCTCAGCCTCCAGCAAAGGCCAGAGAGTCTGTGAGGGGCGTGGGTAAGCCGTGGAGGGTAAGTGTGTTCTGTTGTCGTCACTGCCACAAGCACACACGCGAACCGAAGTGTTCTTGCCCTCTGACATGTCTTTCTTGTTTACCTTTCTTTCGAAAATCTTCTTTTCCTCTTATAGCAGAGGCCTTCGTAGAGAAGGTCTAATGATGTATTTCATTAAATCCAATCTCAGTTATGTTTTACCTCAGTGTGCTATAGGGGATCCCCCAAAACTCTTAAGAAAGAAAGAACTTAAAATGAATATTTGACACCTCCGGGTACACTTTGATCTTAAATAAAACATATCGTTTGACACATCTGGGAAGATAGAACAATTGGGGGAGGAGGGAATGACTTTTTTAAAAGTGATACAAATAACAAGGTATTGCAAGACTCCAAAAGAGTGAGAAGTACAGTGCTGTCATGACACAAATTGCACCTGTGGGCCCCTTGCTGTGGACAGATCATTCTGAGAATAGCCTTTTTGTAGAATGAATGAACCTCTGACCATTTTTCTTCCTGAACCCTCTATTCTCCTAAGTACTTCCTAACTATGGCATTAGTAACCACTCTGCCCTCTAAATGTTCTTGATTTCCATGATACCACTCTCTCCTAGTCCTCTCCCTAACTTTCTAGATGCTTCTCCCCCATCCTGCTTATGGGCACATCAATCTCAAGGGGTAGGCTCTCGGGCTCTGTCCTTGGCCCTCTTCTCTTAGGCTCTCCCTAGATGACCTAAAACACTCCCGTGACTTCAGCTCTTATATGTAAGGTGATGGTTCCAGAGGTAGCTCTCCTGCCAAGGTCCACTACATCCCATCACTTCCTGGACATGGATTGGCCATCATTGAGCTTCCTCAAACTCAACATGCACCAAATGAAACGCATAGTGGTTCCTAAATTCTCCTTGCATTCCTGAGCTTTGCAACTGGCACCATCTTCTACCCCATCACTCAAACAACAAATTGGATTTCACCTACAAGTCCTTCTGCTCACCCCCTTCACCCAGTTTATCATCATTTGTCGCAGTTAGGAATTGCTTTGGGCTGCTGGATGAAAATGACAGATACTGCAATGACAAACAAGAAAAGATTTACTTCTTTCTTATATAGCATGAAGTTCAGAGGTAAACCATCCAAGGCTGAGGCACTGGGTCGGCCATGTCATCGGGCCCCTACACTCCTGGCCTTTCCTCTCTGCCATGCTCTTCACGAGGCTCCTATCCTTAAAAGCACACATTGGCTGTTCCCAAATTTCAGGCAGAAAGAAAAAAAGAGGGAAGAGGCAATCCAGGTACTTCATTTGGCTCATATTTCATTAGCCGTAAAAAGAAAGCGTAGAACAGCTATTAGTGGGGCAAGATAGAAATCAGGGCCACCCATCCTACGTCTTAATAGCTTTCAAATTATCCCCAACCATATTCTTTTTCAGGCCCTCATCATTTCTCTTGTGGATTACTTCAATAGCCCCCTAATTAGACTCCTTGCCTACCACCTGTGCCCCTCACAGCCATGATTGACACGGCCGCCATAACTATCTTTCCTGAATGTGAATCTGATCCCTGCTTAAAATCTTCCAGGGGCTCCCCTGTAGCCCTCAAGAAAAAGCCTACCCTGCCTTGCATGGCCTTAAGACCTTCCCGGTCGGGCTCAAAACCATTTCTGTGCCTCCTCTCACCTCTCATCCGCCAAGTTCCAGACACACCCGCCACACCTTCATCCCGGGACATCTCAGTTGTCTTACGCCACCCCATCTTTACAAGCAGTGTCGCTCTGTCTGCAATGAAGACACTTTTCTGTGTAAACAACGATTAAAGATTTGAGGAAGTACCCACATTGCAAGACCACCTGTTCATACAGGAGAAACAGTCAGCAAAACACGTTCTTTGTTACACGTGTATAAACACCACCATTTTGAAACACAACAGAGCTGCCTCCTCTGTCTTCAGAAATAATCTAAAGATGCCTCTCCAAGAAGAACGACGTGGGAGAGTCTCCCTGTCACTTCTTCCGTGACCTAATTAGTCTGGACTTCCACACGTCTAAGAAGAGAAGGGGGAAAATGCAACTTCTCACTCAAGAGTCCACCTTGCAGCCGAGACACCCTATGTAGATGAAAGCAAACCAAAGGAAAAGTGAATAATGATGAAAGAAAAGGGAGTGATGATGAAAGAAGAACTGTACCCCCAGATACATGGAAACTCCTGCAAAATGCATCCACCAGCCTGGATTCTGACCTGAGATGTGTGGCTTGTGTGCAAGAACAGAGAGAATGGAGAAAAAGCAAGAGGCTAGTTGAAGCCCAGGTGATGGTGCTTTTCCTGGTTTTCTAAAACACTGCACTGCTTCCTACAAGTGCCAGGAGGAAAAGCATCACGGTCAAAGGTTACCTTGGGGTAGACAAGGGTGACGGTCACGAAAGGTGACATGTACCTGTGTGTGTGTATGTGATGCCCTGGGCACAGTGCCCTGGCTCTTTGGAGACCCCTGTGGAAAATGGGACCCTGAGTCTCTTTTGCCATGTGTCAACTGTCTCCTTCCTGGGAGCCTCTGTGGACCTTGTTCATGTTCGTTCAGGGTCGTCCCCTTTACTGTAAATAAATGTTGCCATTGGAGAGCTGGCCTCTCACCCCCATAGTACTAACACTTGGCTGCTTTTTCCAGCACACACATTACCAGGAATGAGATTGGTAAATGAGTCGAGTGTTCTGGAGAAAGAAATATAATGATCATGAGGCTGTCCAGTGACAGAAACTGCTAAGAACACATATCTGCTGTCTGTCGATTTATGTTACGGTAGCTCTGTGGGAAGATTCTTAGAAGTGGTAATGAGAAAAAAAGAAACCAGGGATCATCGTGTTTCAGTGACATTTCATCTTGCCAGTTACTGCTTCTTCACTCTGTACTCCTTAAAAGAAAAAGAAAAAAAAAGCATCTTTTAGGCACAATTGATTAAAGAGAAATAGAAGACAGGACAAGAAAGTTCCAAAATGCTCCTCTGCTACAACCCAAAGCAATTTTTCGGAGAGGGGTTGGATAGATTGTATAAAGAAAATGAGTGTTGGGAGAAAGGAAGATTGAGTCACCATGTAGGGGAAAAAGCACTACCTACCTAAGCTTCCCCTATGTGAGCATGCACTGTAGTCATGTTTTCAGACACCTAAAAAACTGGCCATCAAGACTAGAAGACTTTGGGGCACCTGGGTGGCTCAGTTGGTTAAGTGCCTGACTCTTGATCTCAGCTCAGGTCTTGATCTCAGGGTCATGAGTTCAAGCCCCATGTTGGACTCCACGCCCAACTTAAAAAAAAAAAAAAAACTAGAAGACTTTGGTGTGATCTGAGATTACCCTCAAAGCATCACCCAGCAGAGCCCCTGATGAGTGAGTGCAGCCCAGGAATTGCCAATTGCCCTTGTACCAAGGCCCTATCCTAACTTGACATTGTCCAGCTCCAACGCACTGGCCACATCACTGGCTCCCCATCCTTCTTTTCTTCCCATCCTCTCGTATTCCTTAATGTTCATCAATCCATAACATGGCAAGGAAGTCCAGCACCCTAAGAGAACACTTGTGACCTACTGTGTCTAGCACGCCATTGACTCACTTGACATCGTATTTGAAGAGTACGTCCTACAGCGACGAAGAGAACTCTCTGGTCCGCGATCATTTGCTTGGCGGCCCTTTGCCTAGTAGTAAGAACTTGGGTCCATCTTCATTAATCTTTGGCTACGCCAGGGTCGTCAATAAAGTTGCAGTAAAAACAGACTTGCGGTAAGCAGCGGCAGCCTGTGGCATAGTTAACCACACGTGCGTCTAACAACAATTTTGGAACAAGACCAGGTACAAATCAATACAATACAGTGGATCTTGGATATTTTTTTTTCTCTCTTCTGTGAGTGATTGCCTGCTGCCCAGAGGAAGTTTTCTTTAACTGAGGTCCTACAGAGATTTCATGCATTTGGGAGAAAACTGTGAAGGCATAGAGGAAACTGGTTACACGTGAGTAGGTGTTTCCTAACTTTCGAGTTTCACTTTTGTGTCACACACACTTTTAACCCAGTCAAGGTGAACTAGACAAATGCCACCATCCCAAACTAGGCCAGACTGATGGTCCTGCCTGTGTCATTTCTGAAGCTGAGGCCCCCATGGAAAGCCACCACCTCTGATCCTAGCTCCACGGCCAGGCCAGTGGCAGGGACAGGCAGCTGACTGGCTGCAGAGAAGTGACCAGAATAGCAGTGTTTCTCTCCTCTCCTTAGTTGGTGGCGAACAACTGGCTATAGTCTTACTCTCTTTGTTTCTCCTGGAAAGATTCTAATCTGCTTACCAAATTATCTACCTATGATTTTCATTGCTGGTTGGTTGGTTGGTTTTTGCATAAGCTCCACGCCCTATGCAGGGCTTGAACTCACAACCCTGAGATCAAGAGTCACATGCTCCAATGACTGAGCCAGCCAGGTGCCCTTTCATTGATGTTTTAAAGCAAAGAGGTTGGGGTGCCAGGGTGGCTCAGTCAGTTGAGTGCCCAACTCTTGGTTTCTGCTCAGGTAGTGATCTTGGGGTTGGGAGCTCAAGCCCTGTGTTGGGCTCTGCACTCACCCAGAGTCTGCTTGAGATTCTCTCTCCCTTCCCCTCTGCCCCTCCCTACCCCTGCTCACTCGCGCTCTCTCTCTCTCTCTCTCTCAAATAAATCATAAAAAGTAAATTTAAAAAATAAAGCAAAGAACTCCTGGGTGAAGGGGAAATGGGGAATTATGTCAGCCACACATTTTTTTCTCGTTTTCTTCTGAAACTGTGGCAAGGACAGTAGATACCCACCAGTAACTATGGCATGACATCTCTACTATTCCAAGAATTGTACATTTCAATTTGTTTCCCAGTATAGGTTGCACAAAGCCCCCAGGGAGCCCTTTATTAATACTTCATTCACCAGAGAGAACGCAAACAAAGCAGGCAAAAAGTTGCCATGTCTGATGCAACTTCTTTTAGGACTGAACCAGGCGCTGATGCAAAACTCCAGGGAGTCTCAGAGTTAACGCCACCTAGGAAACTGAACTTTCTCGGAGGAGCTCTTTCTTTGTGCCACCGGCGTCTGCCTTTGCTTTGAAGCCCCCATGCCTTTCTTTCGCTTGGCCACCTGCTACTTACCACACTTAAACTAGAAAACCAGAGGACGAGAGAGGGGCTCAGGCTTCTGCACAGCAAGGCCTAGAACGCTGTGGGGACAAGCAGACGTGCACAGGAAGTAATCACATGCCCAGCTTCTGAGCACTCATCCCCGAGGCCCGCAGTGGCATTTCTACAGCATTCCAGAGGTTTCACAAGTTCCCATACACAGCAGAAGGCACCTTCTTCAGGCGGGTACGATAGAAGTTGGGAAAAGTGTACTCAGGGCCCATTCTCGGGGATGTGAATTCAAATTCTTGGAAATTTCAAAAGCTGATTTGCTCCCTCGTACCCTCCAAAGAGAAGAGGAGATGCCTGAGTAACCCCTCCCAACCCTCCGACGTGACCACAGGAAGTTACGTGAAGACTTCTGAGATGACTGGATGCCCATGACGACACCGCCCATGTTCCCACAAAAGCTTCTCTCCCCCTCCCTGGGCTGCGGTCACTCTGATGAAAATGCTGAGACACGGAGAAACATCACCACGGTCTCAAAAGGTCATTCTGTCCTTGCTGTCCCCAGGCTTCCCGGTGAGAAAGAGCAGCACTAACTGTTCATACTGAGTGTGGCTTTGACTCAGCTACATCTTCTAGGTCTTCTTGAAACTGAGGTGGAGTCTTAGCACGGAAAGTTCCAGACTTAGCGTTTGTTTTCAAAAGAAACCAGATCTACAGACTAAGGGGTGAAGGGCTGGGCCACAAAACCTCATCTCCCAGGAAAGCCCCTTAAACTCGGACAAAATTCTGTCTTTTGTCACCTGTGGAATTTCACCAGAGCTCATAATCGTGAAGTTTCTAACCCACAGACGAACATCGGGGGGGGATAAAAAAGAGAAAATATTTAAACCTAGGTGCCAGGCCAGGTGAATATGGGGGTTTTTTGTGGCCATTCCCATAAATTCAGCCAACAGATTAAACCTTCCTTTTCTTTCCCTTTTACCTCCCTAGCGTCCTGCCACCTAAGGAGTGATAAAAATTTAAGGGGGAAAATCCAGTTCAGATTGATTTTTTTTTTTCAGATTGGTTTTCGAAATGCAAGTGATAATGACCAAAGACTTTTAAAAACTCATTTCTAAATGATTTCATCTTTCATCCTGAAACACATATCACTTAATTCAATACTCTCGAGCAAGACCACGCTTTTGTTAACATTCCACATTTCCTTTATTGATTATCGTAGGCCATCCTATCCAAGGGGAATAGATGATGAACCAAGATAGCTCTCTTTAATTTCTAGGTCATAATAGTTCTGGTGAAAGCGAACTGGAGGCCCGTCCAGTAAAAGAATGACCCCAGTAATGGCAAGGTGGAGAAAAGCAAAAAAAGAAGACAAAAAGGAATTTTTCTTGCTGATGTTATCCATATTATATTGAGACATCTCTCTTTCTCGCTCTCTCAACCCAAGACCTAACAAGGTTGGTAGCTAGAAAAGCCAGAGAAACTCAAAATGCTCTTGGGTATTCATCTGAGGACAGTTCCTTTCAGTAGGACACATGACAAGAGTTGGAGGCCAAGTTCCCCCACCCCATCCAGGCTTCCCCAGGGAGGCATAAAGAAAGCTCGTCCTGGGTGCTCTCCCACCCACCGCAGGACACCCAGCCCTGCAGGGCGAGGTCACTCTGGAATACTCAGTCAGCCTCAGATACTGAGAAGTACATCATGGTGTGTGTGTGGTTTCTTTAAAAATACGGATATGAAAAACAGACCACAGACACTCTCTGACAAGTTGTGTAATTTTTCTACACAAATCAAGGCTTGAAAACTCTTGGAGGCGATAAATGGGAACATGGAACCAGGGTGACAGGACACCGTGAGTCATCTCGACTTCCTGCTGGTCACAGACACCCTACAAAAGCTCCATGTGTCTCAGATTTTTGCTGGGGGCTTTCCGTCTGAATTCATCCTCCATCCGATAGCTATGGCTTGCCCCTTCTTTTCATTTCTCCCTCGGCATCACATTCGTCTGAATCCTTGCTGGTCTACAAATATCGTCATTGTGTTACGCTGGGCATTGGGTTTTTAAGTGTCAGCGTCCTGCGCTCAGCCTTACGTGAGGAGATAGCGTAGAACATTTCTAACTGCATTCCTGTGATGGTATGTAGCTGCTAAAAATTTTTTTAAATGGTAGGAGAAGGAGATTTAGAGTATCCACTTATCTGGATGAGCACTGAGTAGTATGGATAGAACTGTAGACATTGTACACCTGAAACTCCTAACACTGTATGTTAACTACACAGGAATTAAAATTTTTTAAATTAAATTAAAATTTTTTTTCAGATGGTGGTTATTTTCATAACCCTGGGGGTGGAGGTTGAATTAGACTAATAGATAGAATTTTAGCAACTTTAGGTTTTTCTCCAGATTCTCCTTAAACTTGTAGTTCTTACGACCTCTTAGACTATAAAAACGAACAAAAAAAGAAGACTGGGAAGGAACGTTCATTTATCGGTGATACAAAGAGGCAACAATAATAGGTTTTTGTTTTGTTCTTTTTCTGAATCAGATGATTCTGTTTCTGATGTCTGCCCACCCGGCTGGTGGGTAATGCAGTCCTAGTCATGACTCTTCCCCACTTTGTGGATACTGAGTGCTGCATGGTACCAGAACACGGAGGAAGGGGGTGGAGGGAGGGAAGGTGCTGGGAGGCTAAACTGTGGAGGCTCATAGCCAACACTCCTCTTCCTGCTGCCACTGGATACTGGTGTTAAAAATTATTCTGAAGGTAAGGAAGACTTTATCCAAAAGACAGCTGCATGGAACTGGGAAAAATGTGGGTTATGGTCAGGGGGCAGGATGAGGGGGTCAGTGGATGGAAACTTGCAAAGTAGAGCCATCAGGGGTGGGGGGATTCTGGCTAATTGGCTCAACAGAATCCTTGCTGAAGACACACCAGGATGACCAGACACCAAGGAGGGAGGTGAGGAATTTGCTCAGATGCAAAGGATGGTGTTAACTTAAGCATGGGGGTTCTTTCTAAATGACCCATCAGGATTCTTGCTCAAAGTGGGCAATGCAGGTCCAACAAAGACGAACACAAGGTCAAAGTATAGGCTTAGAGGAGCCTCACTAAAGTTTAGTCAAGAAAAGAGACTTTGTCACTGATTGCCTGGCAAGGTCTAGACGTTCTGCTCTGAAAGGATTCCCTCGTAGTTGCTGTGTCCACAGACCACCCATGGGACCCTTACAGCTACTCTACAGAAAATTGGCCACGATCTGTAGGAGGCACTTGGCTTGAGAAGGGCTTGGGATTTTCCATGCATAGAAACCCCAAAGTTGACCTCTCCTTTTAGTTTTATTGAATCTCCCCCTCCCTACCCACCAACACAGAGCCAATGCAACACCTCAATTGCAAATACTTTCCTTCACCCACTTCCTTTCCTGGAATACCCAGTTGACCCTACTCAAGCAACAAATATTGGGTAGGGTTGCCTTCTGGGTACCAACAAACCATGCTTTGGCTTCATACTACAAAGGCTTGGTTTCTTGGGATAGGAGAGGTGCAAACACAAGAGGGAACACAAAAATAAATATCTCAGTATATTGTTTCTCAGTCATCCATGGAATGACTTAAAACATAATGGTTTGAATATGTGTGGTTTTCTATTGCAGTGTTTCACCGCATACCTGCAAATACTATAGTATTGTCTAGAATGCTAGTAAAATTATTTCAAGTTCAGGATATTCTGCCAAAAACACTTGACTTCCGGGTGCTGTATACCCTGAAAAATTACAAACCATTAACATTGTATGTGTGAAAATGTGCTGCGCCATGTCAGGAGCATGGTGGCTGTAGACCATTGCTTGTTGATTCTGAATTACATCATTGGATTCAGTGGGAGAAAAGGAAAAAAGAGAATTCCTTGTGTCTTGGGGAAGGGAACTCTCGGCTAAGAACAGGAGGGATCATGGCCCCCTTAATGCTGAAGTCAGAAGATTCATCAGAGGACGGGAGAACTGACAGATAAAATACAGGATACCTAGTTCAATTTGAATTTCAGAAAAACAATAACAATTTTTGTATATGTGTGTATACCATGCAATATTTGGGACATATTTACACTAAAAGTGTTTATCTGAAATTCACATTGAGCTGGGTGCCCTATATTTGTATATGCCATATCTGGCAACACTAACTACAGGGCCCTTTTTTAAGTATCAGCTGAAGCCATTGATAATATGGTTATTGAGCCTACAAAGGGCGCCATGTTTAAAATCGTGCCCTAAACTAGACACCAAAATGGGCAGGTCAAATATTGTAGCAAATCACCTTATATCTTTCTGGCTTCCAGTCCTGCACTGCCTCTCCCGGCCGCAAGCTGGAGCTGTCACTGTCCTGGGTGGATGGACACGTGTCCCAAGCTTCAGGCAACCAGAAACACGTTGTTTCCTTCACAGGTTTCTCTCAACTTCCAGTCCCAGGCCCCGGTCTCAGACCTCTGCTCTTCTTTCTGAACACTCTCTCTCAGAGAACATCTTTCCTCGCTCACAGATTCCACTACCACTGAGCAGGTCTCTGCCTCTGGGGGTTCAGGCAGCAGCCCCACTGTTGAGGTCCACTTGGGTTTCTCATCATTTCTTAGACTCAGCCAGCCAGAGCAAAACCCACAAGCCTCCCTTCAGACCAACTCCGCTTCACATCTGTGGCACCCTGGTCTCCACTGGCCCCAACCTGCTGGCATCTTGCATGGCCCCCTTTCCTGCCTCATACAGTCAGACCAAGTCTCCACACTGTTTCTCTGTGAATCGTCCCTCACCCATAGCCTTTCCCAACGCGGCCACGTTCATCTCAGCCTACCCCTCACATCTCAAATCGCAACTCTCCCAAACCCATGCTTTTCCTCTCCAAATCTGTCTCCTTATTACTTCCATGGCTTCTGGCTTCCTGCAGGGCTCAATCGAAGCTTCTTTTCCTGCTGTTCAGGGCCCTCCATAGTAAAGTCCTACCCTGCCTAGAAATGTAGGTTCCTATTTCCCACCACGAACCTTCCTCCATGGCCTCTTGGTCTCAGAAGATGGCTTCCTCCTTTCTACCCCAGCTCCACTCTCCCCTCTGAGGAAGTGCTCAATCCTACCCCTCCCTCAGAGACAGAGGAAATTCTCTTCCTTTGTGAAGATTTCTCTAATCTGACCTTCCTGGGTCTCTTTCTACACTCAGTCTTCACCTCACCGTGAAGTCCTGTAAGGATAAAATGGTGCCATTTTCTTTGTTTGATAAAGGGGATGGAGGTGGTGGCCTCCTTCACCGAGATCCTGGCTTCCCTCAGTGATGGGGTTCAAAATGCATGACCCCCTAAATATGGTACCTAAGCATATTGAGTATCTTAAGTTGAAGGAGTTTGAGAAAATGGCAGACACAAGAAAGTCACTCAAGAGTGGCCCTCCCACCCTGTTCCCCTGAAGCAGGTGACAAGACTGTGGTGTGAGAGGTACCTTCCCCAGACCTGCAGGGAAGGACAATCCTTCTCTCCGAGACAGGGGGACACTGAGAAGAACCAAACACACAGGCCTCCCTAAGTCTCCCCCAGTTCACTACACCTACGTCACAGCCTTTCCTATCACACTTCTCCACAACTGTCCCTCTTCATCACACCCAGCATAAAAACACTCGCATTGAACCATCTTTACGAGTCTGCATTTCCTTACAAAAGTTCCTGTATCACATAAAGCCGTATTAAATAAATTTGTATGCTTTTCTCTTATTAACTTCTCCTTGTAAGTTAATTTTCAGACCTAGCCAGGGCCCCTAAGAAAGTCAAGGAAAACTTTTTCCTCCCCTACATCTGTATCCTCTTGGTTTGGGGGTGATGGGCTCTGGAGAAATATTTTCCAGCTCTGCAGGGAACATCCCCTCTAGACCTGGGCCTCCAATATCTCCCATACCTGGGTCCTCGTATCTGAGTCCCCAGAGCTGGTGGAACCTATACGCTAAGAACGGAGCTTCCTGGGGTTCAGGCTTCATTTCCAAATGGAAATGAGAAAAATCTAACTTGTATTCACCGTAATAAAATTTTCCTAAGTGATAACTTCATACTTAAGTAGTGCTTAGGGCTTTTTCCGGCCTAAACATTTTTTCAAATGTTGTAGTTTTTTTTGCACTGGTCAATGCTAAAAAGCCAGCTCTTTCTGGAAACTCCCATTTCCTGATTTCTTATATCACTGTCTGCTTCATCCAATGCTGCCTAATTAGCATCCTGAGTTCTCGGGGCACCTGGGTGGCTCAGTCGGTTAAGCATCTGCCTTCAGCTCAGGTCATGACCCCACGGTCCTGGGATCGAGTCCTGTATCGGGCTCCCTGCTCAGAGGAGAGTCTGCTTCTTCCTCTCCCTCTGCTTGCTGCTCCCCCTACTTGTGCTCTCTCTCTCCCTCATCCTCTCTCTCAAATGAATAAATAAAATCTAAAAACAAAAAACCCAGAGTTCTTGTACCTCACTGCTGTCTGCCAGTGGTTTCCATGATGCACTCTCCAGAAAATAAATCCATGTCCGACACAGGTCTTAAAGCTCATGGTGAATCAAGTTACAGTTGGCCTAAATCCACTCTTTCTTTCTGAAATTTGGTAAGGATCAATTTCTCTATAAGAGTTATCATCCTCTCAAACTTCACGGCCATCCAGGGGAAACAAAGATGTTGATTCTAAATGGCCATTTGCCCTTGATTCTGATGGGTTGGGACAGTCTCGAATAAGGAACAGTATCCAATTCTGATTGGAAATGGGTAGGGCAAAAAAACACATATGCAAAAAATATTTAACAGGTCAATAATTAGCAGTGTGCTTTCCATGATATCCTGAAGTCTTACTCTAACTAGCAAGAGGAATTCTGTAGAAGGTCGATTCCAACTGGGCCCCACCCAAGGATGGCCATTGATTGATCTGGGGACGGGATGGAAGGGAGCAGAGGACAGAGGCAGTGAAGCCAGTTAGGAAATTATGGCAGCAGTCCAGGTGAGGTAATGAGGGCCCGAAATAAAATGGTGAGGGCAGGAAGAAAAGAACATGCTTAAGAGACCTTGAGCCTGGGTGTGTCTGAGAACTATCCAGGTGGCCCGCAGGAGCCATTGGCTTAAAGAGGTGATGAGTAGAGGGAAACAGGGAAGGCAACGTCAGTGAGGAGGCCCTTCCTCTGTGGGTCAGGGATTTGGGTTCCCTGGACCTGAACCCATGGGTTTATGACCACATTCTGCAGAAAGGGATGTGGCAGACTGCAGTACCCAAAGTTCTGTTCTCAAAAGACAGTGGGAGACACAGAAGCAGAAGCCATGCTACCTCATGGCCAGGTGACAGAATGCACCCCAAAATAGAAAGCAGCATCCTGTCCTCTGAGCCAGAGCCCAGGGTGGCTCTGGGGGAAGTCCATGAGGAACGTGCACCTGTCGGCTGGAGCCTGGGAGCGTTGGTAGGCAAACTTTGACAGAGGAAAAGAAGGTCCAGAGCAGCTCTGGGGACAAAGAACACCATGGGGGCCGAGCCAGAGACCACGAGAGAGACCCCAGGGGCTCACAGAAAAAACGGGCTGGATCTGCATTCTAGAGGAGGGACACCGGCCAGTGAAATCCGAGTTCTGACAGTGAATCTGACCTCATTTGTAGCCACAGGCTGGCGGGGCCTGGAAACATCCGTGTTACAAATAGACACACACCCGAACTTATCACATTACATTACAACCCCAGTTTACATAACTTTCTCCCTCACTGCTCCGGAAGCTTCTGGGGCGAAGTTCCTCTGTACGCTCTCTGAACAGAGTGCACGCATGTGGGAGGTGTGGGTCTAGCGTGGCCTATATCCGGCTGAAACCCCAAGAGGGATCTCACTGTAATACAACCGTGGAACCGCGTTGCCTGACCCTAAAACAGCGTCATTAGAAAATTCCAGTTTAAGAACAAGAAATCAACATTCCTCCTGGGGATACTGCGAGTCCCAGAATGACGCTGGGGCCCGGGAAGTACCTGGTCCCTTTAGCGATGGTCAGCAAATTATGTCTATGTCTGCATTTCTTACTACACGGGGACCCGCTGAAACTTACTAACTGGGCTGCTTGGCCAAGAACAGCCAGCAAATTCAGAGAGAGGGGGAAATTCCTTTCTTTTCAGGGGCTGGGAGGGGGAAGGCAGGTTAATTAAGGGTTTTGGAGACCAAAGTCTAAGCAACACACGCGTGCATGTACCCACACCAATTTCAACCCCATATCCGGGACTCTGGAGAGAGTCACTCGGGCCAGGAAGAGGCACCTAGAGATTTCTTGAAAATAGGGGCCGAGAGGCACTGAGAACGGAGCTTAGAGGAGAGGCACCTGCTACAGAGAGGCCACAGGTAAGCAAACAAAGCCACCAATTCAATCTGCTGCCTCAGACCGCCCCCCCCCCCAGGAAGCAAAGTCTGGGGGGAAGGCCAACTGCCCCCCAAGAGGGACTCTAGGAGTCACTAAGGCAACACGAAAGCCATAACCTGACAGAAAACCTTTGCAGCTGATAGAGAGTAGGACGATTTTCGTGTCCCCAGCCATGGATACAGACACTGCTCCCCAGTTTGCTTTGTGGGGTCATAACATAGGGTAACCCCATTACATTCCAGTTGTCGCACCCCGGCCCCATCATTTACGGTCACGCTGGAGCCGGGCCTTATCAGTGAAAGTGAATTTAAACTTGTTCCTCCTGATGGTCCTGAATGGGAGCTGGCCTGGAGGGGTGGGGAGCAGAGATGCTTGTATTAATGGTACATAGTGTTCCCCCCACACATTTTCCCCCCGCAAAGTCATGGACTTTTTTTTTTAACTGCTCTCTGAAAGAGGCACACATTGCTGTACCCTCCACTCCTCCTGCTATTCTCAAGCAGGAACAGACACACTCCCAGGTCTGGGCAGGGGGATTTTTCCAGCACACTGTTGGCCACAGTGGATCAGAGGAAGCTCTTTCCCAGCTCTGCAGAGAACTGTGTCCAAAGCAAGAAAAATAAGTAATATTGATTACAGTGTTTGAAGAATTTTAAAACAAGTGTTTGGCATTCCAGCTTGCTTTTCTAGTCTTAGCATTTGAGAAAAATCCTGCATTTCCAGATAGTAAACTATTTGGTATGGGGCTTTTCAAAAGGGCCTGGTCATATTTTTCCTAGGATCTACATGGTAGAGCGAATATCTGCCCATCACCACTGCTCGAAAAGGTTACAGAGTCAGTAGTAGCTGGGACGGGACAAAGGTGGCACAGAAATATCAATTCTAGAATGAGACGCATACAATTTAAAAGCGTACTAATTTCTCAGTCTCCCGTTAAGTACGGATTTGCAAACACCATCAATGCGAAAGAGGCAAAGATACATCAGGCGTGTATCCTGCCCTCGAGCACAAGTCATCCTGGTGTTTGTGATAATACACATGTGTCCAGGACCAGACCAGAAGCAGAGATGATAAAGGTGCTTGTAGAAGTTCAGAAGACAGACAGACAGCCGGACGTGCTTTGGGGTGTGCAGAGGAAGGGAACTTCTCCAAGGGCCTAAGAGACCTAAGCGGAGTCCTGCCTGCAAAAAACAGAGAGGACTGATGCTTGGTTTGCAAGAGCAACTGAGAAGATTCCCGGGGAGGGCACACACTGCCCATGTGGACACTGACCACTCCTCCCTGTATGAAGACCCCCAGAACAGGGGCACACGCAGAATTGGAAGGTCAACTCTTCCAGGCTCCTTGGGACCACGGCCAGCTTCTTTGAAAAGGAGAAGATAAACTAAAGGTGTAGGGGGAAGCCAGCTTGGTAACTCCCCACCCACGCACCCGCCCCCCCGCGGCCCTCAGAGCCGGAGGGAGGGGAACCGAGAGACTTCACTCCCCAGGCCTCTGTGAGGGGGACAGAAGCACCTAGAACAGGCTGATCAGCTGTGTGGGCTCTGTTTTGGGTAGCTGCCTGATGTCTCTGTCATTGTCACAGCCAGTTACAAACCCCAAGGGACTCCCCATTTGTCCCCAGCCCTCCAACCAGAGGGAGAGCCTGGAAGTGTCCGAGTGTTCCAGCAACGGGCTGTCGGGTGAATCAGCAGCCTCTGCGGCCCCGTCGCCTGGGTGGGCTCCCACCCCAGGCTGGATGGCTTCCAGAAACCCCTGTGACCCTTTAGTCAGTGGGTCAACTGAAACCTACGTTGAGGAAGTGGCTTTTGAGCTGAGCCTTGGAGAAGGAAGGGGATTTGCCGTCTGGGTCAGAAAGCGGCTCACAGGCAAAGGTTTCACACAAAGGCCTTCAGGGAGGAAAACAAGAAAGGAGAAGAAAAGGTGCATTTCCAGGAATGAACACCCATCAGATCACAGATTCACATTTTTCCCCTTCCCTCTTGCAATCTTCCGTCACGTGTATCAGCTCGGACTTACAGCGGGGGCAGAGCCTGACCTCGCTCCAAGTTTTTCCCACATCCCAGCGCTCTAGTTCTCCTTCTTCATAAAAGTCCAAAGAAACCTGTTCACGTTCTTAAGACATTGCCCGCACCCACGCCTGCCGAACACCTGGGATGTGTCGGCCCCGTTCACGGTCCTCGGTTAAAACTCACCACCACACCCAGCCCCGTTTCACCTCTTCCTCCGTGAAGATAAGAGTTCTTGCCTGACGTTGGTCCCCCTGGGTTATGAAAGGCAGGGACGTGTCTCCTGATGGGGAGGGACAGACCAGGGGGCTCAGGCCTGAAATAAGGGCCTCCAGCCAGAGTCCCACCCTGGGTGGGTGAGGCAGGACTGTGAGGCTCCTCGGGAAAAGGAGTCAGTGCCAGTGTCAAGTTTGCTCTTCAGAATGTGGTCTGGAGCCCAGCGGCCCCAGCCTCCCTGGGAGTTTTATAAACAAGACAAAACCTCAGGCCCGGGCCCCAGAGGGACTGAATTAGAATCTGCATTTGAACCTCTGAACGAATGGATCTGAGAGTATTACTAGTAATAGACAAAACACCATCCATCCCCCTGTGGCATCTTGTTTAATCCTCAGAACACCCTGGTATCTTATCTCCTTTGTACAGATAAAGAAAACTGTGGCTCAGAGAGGTCGAAACTAACTTGTGACACATCATATATTTGGGCCCCCATCAGCTAGAATTCAACATTCTTGCCTTTTTCCACTGCAGCTATGGGGCCTTTGCTCCACCGTGGAGAGCAGCCCCAGTGTCTGCCCTCACAGGCCGGCGGCGGGGGGGGGGCTGGGCAGGGCTTGCAATGCTCTGCAAAAGGTGAACCCAAAGGGCTGTGGAAGGTCCCCCACCGAAATTCCTCACGGAGCCCAACACCTTCCCAACTCCTGCAAAGGCCCAGTCTCAATAAGCAAGGACCCCCAAGCATGTCTGTGTCTAATTGAGAAAGGTTACAGAAAAACCATTTCTTCATTTCTGCTAACCATCCAGAAAGCAAGAGAGAAATGGTCGAAAGCCACAGGACAGCCATTTGGCAAAGCTTTTCAGCACAGCCTTTCTATTTCTCCGTTTTGCAAGCTCTGGGGGTCCACTGAGACTTCCCCAATCAAGCAAGGATCCTTTTCTGAACATTTTGCAAGTCTTTCTTACAAAGGCCAGGAAACGTGACTCGGCAGAGCCATCAAGGTCCTGAGGTGGGTTTTTAAGGTCCAGATTGCAGCAGCCTGCGGACTGATCTCACCCACCACGTAGGTCCTTCACTTCGGTACCAGATCCAGCTTCTTAAACCAGCCCCTTTGCCCTGTGGATCCCTTGCCTGAGGACTCGTACCGCTCCTGGGACTCCAAGTCCGTATTCACAGCCTCTGCCAGCAAGCCCACTTGACCCACGAACACTTGGCACTCACCCAGAGTAGAAGTAAGCCAGCCTGGTTTCTTGAGGCCACCCAGCTCTTCTACTGCAATTGCTCACCGACGGGGCCCTCTTGGACAAGCCAGATCGACACAGCAGGGAAACCAAGCCAAGGCCAAAGGCATTGCAACAGATCCATGAACTGGGTGGCCTCCGCTCAGCTGTGGGTGTCACACGGAGCTCGGGGGAAGTGTTGTGTGGGTCAGTGTTCAACAGTGCTCTCCAAGGGAGAAGTGTGTGCACACCCATCCCTACATAGGTTTGTTATAATCTTTGCTGTTATACAAAGACATTCCGCATAGACGAGTGACTCTCACAGATGCTTCCACTGATTGGTGACACACATATCTTAAACTTACAGTGGCAGCTGCCAAACACGTGTAGCTTTAGGGCGTCTGGGTGGCTCCGTCAGTTCGGCGTCTGCCTTTCAGCTCAGGTCATGATCCCAGGGTCGTGGGATCGAGCCCTGCATCAGGCTCCCCGCTCAGCGGGAAGTCTGCTTCTCCCTCTTCCTGCCACTCCCCTTGCTTGTGCTGTCTCTCTCTCTCTCTGTGTCAAATAAATAATTAAAATCTTAAAAAAAAAAAGTGTAGTTTTGACGTGAATGTGGGCTGATATCTTTATTTACATAAGCACGTAAGAGGAAACCAAAATGACAAGTATCTGTGTCAGAACTTCGCTCGTTGGTCCATGATAAGAGGCACTTCTTTGCAGAATCAGATCATAGGTTTCAAACACTAGTATATTTTCTCAATTTTTTGGTGCCGTCACAATGTAATAACCACACACGAGTACACTGAAATCTGTATTTTTAACATCATCTCCCTCACTTTTTTTTTTTAAGTGATCTCTGCCCCCAATGTGGGGCTCCAAGTCACGACGCCGAGATCACCAGTCGCAGGCTCCTCTGACCGAGCCAGCCAGGCGCCCCTCCATCACTTTCTCCAGTCTCGGCCAAGGGTCAACAAACTTCTGCTCTAAAGGGCCAGATAATAAATATGGCCAGCTGTGCGAGCGGTACCGTCTCTGTCACGACTGCCGACTCTGAAAGCGACCGCGGGCAACCTGTAAACGGATGCGAACAGCTGCGCTACAGTAACACGTGTGCACAAACAGCCGGGGGCCCAGATCCGGCCCGCAGGCGGCAGCTTGCCAGCCCCTGGTCTAGCCCGTCGATGAAACGATGACTCAAGCCCCGATGTGTGGTATTTCTTTGAAAATCAGCCCACTGTGGCCGATTCCAAGCTCTCCACGTGAAGTCAGAGACTGAGCCTGGAGGACGGGACGTGCAGCAGCACACCCTTCCACGCCCCCTTGCTGGGGCTGCCGTCACAAAATACGGCTCACTGGTGCCTCAATAATGGGCATGTCTTTCTCGCAGTCCTGGAGGCTGAAGTCCCAGATCGAGGAGCGGGAGACTCGGTGCCGTGCCTCTGTCCTCACCTCTGGTGGTTTGCCGGCAGTCCCAGCGTGGCTTGGTTTCCGCAGCATGGCCCGATCTCTGTCTTCGTGTTCACGCGGTGTTCTCCCTGCATGCATGCCTGTGTCCAAATTTCCCCTTTGGACAAGGACATCAGGCATATGGGATGAGGGGCCCACCCTAAAGACCTCATCTTAACTAATTACATCTCCAGTAACCCATTTCCATAGAAGGTCGCATTCTGAGACCGGCGATTTGAACTTCAACATATGAGTTTGGGGCGGGGGGAGGACACCATTCAACCCATGAGACCACCATACAGCTACAATTGTCAATAAACTCTAGAGCTAGAAATAGATATAGAGGGGTGCCTGGGTGGCTCAGTCGCTTAAGCGTCTGCCTTCAACTCAGGTCATGATCCCAGGGTCCTGGGATAGAGTCCCACATCGGGCTCCTTGCTTAGTGGGGAGCCTGCTTCTACCTCTCCCTCTGACCCTCCCCCTGCTTGTGCTCTCGTGCTCTCTGCCAAAAAAATTTTTTAAAAAAAGAAAGAGATATAGAAAAAAAAAAAAACAGAAAAACCTAGCAAATGCCAGGAAGTAAAGAGTTTTGAGTATTGATTATTTTTGTTTTAATATAATTTGCTTAATTGTAAGTTCACATAAGACTAACGTAGTTTAGGGATGCCTGAGGGGCTCAGTCAATTGAGCTTCTGCCTTTGGCTCAGGTCATGATCCCAGGGTCCTAAGATCCAGTCCCACATCGGGCTCTTGCTCAGTGGGGAGCCTTCTTCTCCCTCTGCCTGTTGCTCCCCTTATCTGTGTGCTCTCTCTCTGACAAATAAATAAATAAAATCTTAAAAAAATATTTATCTAGTTTAATTCAAATAGCAATGTATGTATTTAACACCTCGCTGGCAAAATTCCTGCAAATTTGACTCTCTTAAGCCAGTACAAGTTGGCTTCAGCACACAACGGGTTGTGGGGAGTGTATGCTTTGAACAGGGCCTCTAGAGAAGTTATGTCTCCCCCAGGGCCTAGAACAAGAAAAACCAGCCCATAGGCTCTTTGTCCCCATCCTAGAATTCCATCCCCAAGAGGAACCCGGTGTGACACGGTGTCAACCTCAGTCACTTTCCCCACCCCTCCAACCCTCTCCAGTTACCCATCCTCATTGTTGCGCCAAACCTGACTCCCCACACCCCAGGGAAGGTGATGGGCTCTTTCTGTGCTAAGCAGGGCATAGGAGACTTCATATCAGGTCCCACTGTTACTTATATTCTGGTGCTCAGACTACCTCCAAGACCAAGTAACATCCTTATATCTACTAGTAGCTTCTCCAACCAAGCCCAGTCCACAGGGATCTTTGCTGAATTCCCATAGAATATGCTTACATGTGACATCACGTTATCCTGTGGTTGGTTTCTGTATGGATCTTTTTCTTCCCTATTTAATTTATGAAACCTTTGGAAAGAGAAACTGTGTGCCTTGCTGTCTCTCAGTCCTGGCCCAGGGCTACATAGATAACAAGGAATTAATAAATGCTTGTCACTTGCATAGAGAACAACAAACAGTCATCAAAAAGCAATTTTGTCTTAGGCCCAGGTTGGAAAGAACCAGGCCCTGGTTCAGGGGAAGGCAGAAATGAAACTCAAGGGTATCAATCATTTCTACTCATGAGCTTTCACAAGTTTGTAAAGGAAAGAACTGCTTAGACCAAGGGAAGTCCTCACTGAATGTGCCTTCTTGTTGTCTCCTGACTCTTCCTCATGGGGGGATGCCCAAGGGGGAGGTAATGGCCAACAGCCCATAAAGAATAAGAAATCTCCTGAGTATTAGTTCAGCTAATGCTATCTATCACACCGAGGACACTATAAATTCTCAGAGGCTTAACAAAATATTGAGTCATTTATTTTTTCTCACACAAAATCTAATGGTGGGAAACAGAGGAGTCAGAACACAGTGTACATAGCCATGTGAACACGGAGACAGAGGGTCCACCATCTTCCACCTGTGGCCCTCATGCCTTGGCCCTGGGAGTTGGCATAAGTTGGCATCCCCTGGGAGAGAATGCACATAGAGGATCACTCGGGAAAGTTTGGGGATAAGTTCTGGAAGTGGTTTCGTCACTTCTGCCCACCCTCTATTGACCAGAACTCAGTTTGTCTGATGGCCCACCTAGATCTATATGGGCTGGGAAAGCAGCAACTCTGCTGTGGAATTGGAACACACACCATGGAAGGGCTGGTGCAAAACTTTCCATAAAAATGAGCCTGGCCAGGTCCTCCCACAACCCCTGACAAAAAGAGACCAAGATGGAGCCTTACTCAACTCTGATAGATAGAATTTGGCTTACGCGTCCAAAAGGGGTGGTTAAACCCTACCAAACTTGGAAACCATCCATGGAAATTGCCCTGAGCCAGGAAAGAGTCTCATTTAGCTAAAAAGCATCCTTTAATAAACGAGAATAGACTTGATATCTCAACTTCCTTTCGGGCCCAGGAGAGACCAGATCCTACTTCCATGCAGCTGCAACACCCATCAGTCGGTTTGCTCTAGTGAAGGGACAAGTGCCCTAAATGATCTCAGCATCATGTGATCTCTTACCCTTCAAATGGTTCTCACGCACACCGAGCCAGCAGCCAATAACAGCCCTGTGGTCAATACAATAGTATACAATAGTATACAGATCATCCTCAGTGAACACAGGAAATTCATTCTGCAGACCCAGAAATTCCAAAACCCGTAGGTATTTAAATGGCATCTCCAAGTTTCAGCATCCCAAAAAGGGAACTTGATACCCAATTTTTATTTTCTAGACTAGGACAGAAATTTGACTCACTGTTTGCAAATAGTCTGGAAATCTACTGGAAGGAGCCATCATCTGACTTTGAAACTACTGCTGAGAGTCACCAGGAATGGCACACTCTCAAATTGTTTCTTCTTTATGAGCCATGAAACCAGAGTTAGAAAAACAGCAATAGAACAAGTTCAAAGTCCAAATAAGTCCAAAAATGCCAAGCAAGATCAAAGAACAGAACTCAGATATTTAAAATGAGAGGAGAGAGGGGCTCCTGGCTGGCTTAGTCGGTAGAGCATGCGACTCTTGATCTCAAGGCTGTGAGTTCGGGCCCCATGTTGGGTGCAGAGACTACTTGAAATCTTTTAACAAAAAGAGAGAGAGGAGAGAGATAATAAAATACTAAGAACAGCATCTACATGTGGAAAGAAGCAGAGCTGAATTAAGAAAACTGTGCCATGTCCCTTGGAGGGAAACAGAAATAAAAATAAATAAATACCCTCACACACCCCCCAAGAAAAAAAATGTATACGATGTTAAGAATATCGATCTTGACAAATCTGAACCCTGAGGCTTAGAAACTTGAATATATTTGAGCTGATTTCGCAATAGAAAAGGAAAAGGAAAGATAAAATGAGGTCCATAAGCTTTAGAGATATATTTATTTATTTGAGAGAGAAAGAGAGAGACTTCGAGGGGAGGGGGGGAATGGGGGAGGGGCAGAGGGAGAGAATCTCAAGCAGACTCCCCACTGAGCTCGGAGCCCAACTCAGTGCTCCATCTCACAATTCAAGAGATCATTGACCTAAGCCAAAATCACGAGTCAGATGCTCAACCGACTGAGCCACCCAGGTGCCCCGAGGTCCATAAGCTTTACAGGAAAAAGATACCAATTTTAAAGCTGTTATATTTTCCAAAAAAAGAAATGGAATGCCCACAACCAGTCAGAAGCAGACAGATGATCCAGGTCCTTGGGAAAGAAGAGATGAGACATTTACTAACCGAACAGCACACCGCAGCCTTATGGGAGACCGCTATGTAGGTGACAAATGGCCTCCGCTCTAAAATACTCAACTTTTTTCTTCTTCCCAGCCGAATGCCAAAACTAAAACATATGCTTTGGGCGTCTGAAAAAGACAATGAAATATATGGCATTCGACCACAGCTTTAGATATGTGAAGTTCTCCAAATAAAACCTAAGGGGGAAAAAAACCCAAGTCAAACACGTTAAAGTTCAGCCTAGGTTTAAAAAAATAAGACCAAATACAAATAAAACTCCCAACTCCACAGTGCACATCTGGGACAATTTATATTGTGAGAGGTAGGTTGTAACGGAAATTGCAAATGCCATTAACGGCGGCAAACTCTCTGGTAGGACAGCCGTGTGGCCACGCCCCACAGTGTTCCTCTCATGTTCCACTGATGGGACCTGTGACGGGGCATTGCATCTTTGACTGAACTAATGATGAATACTCATCTCCTTCACAAAATAGAGAAGTTTAAAAAGAGGTTTCTGCTCCTTGCCTTATGACAAAATAGTTTCTATATTCATGGAAGGGAACAAAGTATGCCCCTGTGGTCTTTACCCTGGGTGGCCTCCAACAACCCTATGCCTTCTGATGTTCATGACCTTGTGTAGATTCCTTCCACATTGGCTCTGGGCTTAGCCACGTGACTTGCCCTGACCAGTGAAAATTGGCAAGGGGGACACAAGCAAAGTCTTATTCTTTTGGAAGGGATGCTTGTTCTTGAAGGCCTGGCCACCATATGAGGAAGTCCATCTATCCTACTGGTGAACCCAGCTGGAGAGATCAATGCCTCACAGCACCCAGCTCATCCCACCATCCCAGAAGAGGGACCGGGCATGTAGTGAAAAAGCCATCTTGGGTGATCCAGACCGAGGAGACAACCCATGGAACAGAGTAACTGTCCAGGTGAGCTCAGCCCAGACCACAAAATTACAAGAAATCATAATTTGTTATGGTTTTAAGCTACTGTGCTTGGCGTAGTGCATAATACAGGAATTGATAACCGGAACAGCTTCATATGAGAGGAATTGTAGTCAAACGCTCATGACCTTGAGGATCAGGTAGCCTTGGGTCAAGTCTGTACCAGGTGAGCGATGTGGGGCGATGTCTTTAACCTCTCTTCATTTTTTTAGCGAGAAAGTGGGTCCCTGTGGGTTGCTCCCCCACCCGAGCATCCATGCTATTCCCCGCTGGGGAAGCCAATTCTACCCTAGCTCCAGAGGTGGGCCGAATGACCTGGAAAAGCCGATGAGTGTACTCCATCGTCTGAGAACAACACAGTGGGCGAGGGCTAAGTTCGTGACCGAACCCACTCCAGTCAGAATGACTCTCAGGACTTCAGCTGACAACATGAATAATCTTTCTTGTCCTAGCAGCTAGCCTGAGCACGAAATCAACCCACACAGCAGGAACTATCCAACAAAAGGAAATCACGGAGAAAAGGAACTTGAACTTGATCAAAATGCTCCTGAACCTAGGACCTACCTCGAAGGTTTTAAGTAACGTGAGCCAACAAATTGCCTTTACTTTTTAAATCAGTTCAGCCTAGGATTTGTTACTTGCAAACAAAGCATCTTAGCTGAAACAGTGGATACCTAGTGTCTTTTCTGCCTTGCACCCCTTTCTTCTGGAAATAATACTCCCCTTCTTTGGGGAAACTATTCCTCCACCCCCTAAAAAATTCATAGTTCTGAAGGAGGTGGTCATTCCTCCCCAAGCCACACGGGAAGAGTAAGGCCCCAACCAGACCAAGCAGAGTCCTTCCCTAATTTTAGAGATTGAAGAAGAGAGATGGCCCCCTCTCTGGTCGTGAGGCTGAGCTGCCAGGAGCCCCCTGCAGCCTTCCTTCTAGCTTGGTGACAAAAGCTTTCTGTGGGGCTCCTGGGTGGCGCAGTCGCTAAGCGTTTGCCTTCAACTCAGGGCGTGATCCCAGCGTTCTGGGATCAAGCCCCACATCAGGCTCCTCTGCTGGGAGCCTGCTTCTTCCTCTCCCACTCCCCCTGCTTGTGTTCCCTCTCTCGCTGGCTGTCTTTCTCTCTGTCAAATAAATAAACAAAATCTTAAAAAAAAAAAATAGAAAGCCTTCTGAGAGGACAAAACCCTACTGAGACACAACAGGAGAGTCTGGGAACATCCCAGACCTTGACTCCAGATGACCCTGAGGCCATCTGCCACTCAACCTTCAACAAACTGACCCTGTGAACCCGTGAATCCCCCCACCCCTCATCGCTGCATCCCTGCATCTTGGAGTGAGATGTGCTGCTTTCACCTCTTTGACTGGGACTCCTGGCTCTGCCTTTCTAAGCTGAACAATCATTCCCCCAGAGACAAGTCACAAACTCTCTAGGCCTCTGCGTGCTAAAACAAAGGGCTGTCCTCTGTGCCCAGAGCTCTCCTAGTCCACCGTAGGCCTCTGGAGCCTCCAGTGCCAATGAAAACAGTACCCACTTGGACTGCATATAACTTTTCACATAACTTTCTCTTTCTCATTACCATATCCCATTTCTGTTGCACATAAATATTGATTCGTCAAGTTAACGATGGTGCACATAACAGTATCCACAGCTTGTACATACTGGGTGCCTACTTGGTGCTGGGTTGGGTGTTCCGTTGTTTCCAGTCCTCATAAGCCACACATAGCAGGCTTCTCCAGTTGGTGACTATCAAGGAAGGCACCTTTACAGTCAACCCCTCACATCTCAGTACTCTAGGACCCTGTTTACGCTTTCCTTTTCTCCAAATATTTCTGAGAATCCCCTGTTGCGAGTGCTAAGGCAATTACCATAAGAATTTCCGCCTAGTTCCACCAGTAAATGGTTTTCAACCCTCCCCCCTCCTGTGTCTTTCTATGAGTCCTCAAAAGGGGGAGGGGCCCCAAACTGGAAACTACACCCTGATGCCCATCAACAAGAGAATGCATGGAATGGATGGAAATGTTGTGGTATATTTATTCAGCGGAGTACTAAGCCACAACAAGAGGAAACGAACCCACATTCTACCCCCATCACTATGAATTGCACGGACATAAAGTTGTGCAAAAGAAGAAAGACATGGGGGCGCCTGGGTGGCACAGCGGTTGAGCGTCTGCCTTCGGCTCAGCACGTGATCCCGGCGTTCTGGGATCGAGCCCCACATCAGACTCCTCCGCTGTGAGCCTGCTTCTTCCTCTCCCACTCCCCCTGCTTGTGTTCCCTCTCTCGCTGGCTGTCTCTATCTCTGTCAAATAAATAAATAAAATCTTTAAAAAAAAAAAAAAGACATGAAAGAAAATGCAAGAACGATTCCACTTATATAAAGATCAAACTCAGTATGGCCAAGCAAGCCCACTTCTGAGTACGTATGCAAAGGAAATGGAATTGCTATCTTGAAGAGGTATCTGTACGCCCGTGTCCCTTGCAGGCTTATTTACGAGAGTCAAGACATGGGAACGAACGAAGTGTCCGTTGACAGATGCATGGATAAAGAAAACGTGGGATATACAGACCTTGGAATAGTATTCAGCCATAAAAAAGAAGGAAATCCTGCCATCTGCATCAACACGGAGGAACCTTCGAGGCATGACACTAAGTGAGATAAGTCAGACAGAAAGACAAGTACTGCATGATCTCGCTTATATGTGGAACATAAAAAAGCCACATTCAAAGAAACAGAGTAGAATGGTGGTTGCCAGGGCTGGAGGGTGGGGGAAATGAGGGGGTGTTGGTCAAAGGATACAACCTTCCAGTTGTGAAAGGAATAAGTTCTGGAGACCTAATGTCAGGCATGGTGACTACGGTCAACGATACTGTACCACATACTGTCATGAGAGTAGATAGCAAAGGTCCTCACCGTAACAACAACAACAAAATGTGCTTATGTGAGGTGAAGAGTGTGTTAACTAGCCTTACTGTGGTAATCATTTCACAATATATACGTGTATCAAATCATCACTCGGTACACCTTAAACGTACACAGTGTTATATGCCATTATATCGCAATAAAGCTGGAGGGAGAAAAGAGCCCATTAAAGTGAGGAATCTTTCAGGGCACCCAGGTGGCTGGTTGAGTGGCCAACTCTTGATCTCAGCTGGGGTCATAAGTTCGAGCCCTGCGTTGGGCTCCATGGATGTGGAGCCTACATTAAAAAAAAAAAAAAAGTGAGGAATCATTTGAAATGATACACACATTAACATTTTACATTAAAACTTAAAAATGTATGTACATCCACCAATGATTTGTTATGAGGCTAAGGCCTTATTTTATTTTTTAAATGGAGATCCACTCTTTGATGTTCTAAGACTATGACTCTTTTTTTTTTTTTTTTTTTTTTTTGCTTCAACCATAACCATAATGCATTATCTGTGATTTCCAATTTGGGCTTCTTAAAAGCCAAACAAAAGTTTAAAGCAACCTTCGTGTGTAGTGTCCCTTGAGGTTTTTATTCTTTATGGCGATCTTTTTGCTTGGCCCACCTACACATACTTTGACAGCAGTTTTTTTTTCTACCAACTGTCTATATCTAGTCTTGACCAAAGCATGCGGCTTAAACCTCATAAGAAACATCTCTCTCTTTTCTTATGCATAGTTCATCAGTTTACAAAATTTTTAATTCAATAAAGCCATTTGGAATCCTGGGGAGAAAAAAAAAGATCGGAATCGGGCAGAACGACCTGAAGGCGTTACACGTAGGGACGGTGCGTCCCCGTGGAGGGATGGCCGGCAGGAAACGGCAAAAAGCACCACTTCTGGGGGCTGGTTGTATTTTGCTTCTTAATCCTGGTCATGGGCTGGGATCGGCTTATAAATGTTCCTTGAACTTGACACCCAGCTTGCGCGTGTCCTGTTCCTTTCATCTACTCCAATACAGGAGTCTTCAAAGGAGGTGAAGGGAATGTGCTGTTCTGGTGTGTGGACTGCAGAGCTCACTTGCCAGCATCATAAGTTCTTCCCATTATCTCAGAGCTTTAGAGAGGAGGTCCACCCTGCATTTGGGCCATCCGATCTATCCTGGACCACAGAGGTCCTGGCCCCCTATGCCCTCTGCTGCTCCCTGTGTGCCGATCTCCAGGACTTACCTCTCTCTCCGTCAGGCAGGGAGAAGCCCTTTCCTCCTTGCGTACCCAGCGCTACAGGGGCAGGGGGCCTCTCGTGCTGCTGTGGCTGAAGTTTTACCACCCAATTCTCTGAGAAAGCTTTCCCCCAGGAGAGTTTATTATGTTTCCAGTAATAAAGAGTTCTATTTTTACCACTGCCCCTCCTGCCCTGAACACGCTGGCACCGTGGCCGGGAGTTAGTTCAATTAGAGCCATATGGTACAATGGTTAAAAGCATGGCTGTAGATCGCCTGGCGCTCGGTCCCAGCTCAGGCATTTACCGGCTGGATAGCTCAGCCAAAGTTGCTTAAATTCTCTGTGCCTCAGGTTTCAAAACTCAAACGTGGCCTCTTCTGTACAAATTAGGAAGATGAAAGGAGTCTGGACATGTTCATGGCTTAGAACAGAATTTGGCATATAGTTAGATGATTCTACCCAATCTCAGCAATAGGAACTCCTATGTGCAACCTGGCATTTGTTGCCTGTCCTACCCTGCAGTCCATCAGCTGTATCTGTTTATTTCTGAACCCTGGTTGTGGGTGGAGTTCATGTTTTTTCCTGAGGAACTCCTAGAGCCCACGCAAATCAGAGGATGGGGCCGAACCCTACCCTCAGTGTCCCCGAACATTCCATGAGAGTTAGAGAAGGTTTAGCTACGTAGAGAGCACAAACGCCCCTTGGGAGTGGGCCACCTAAGTCAAAGGCTGGCACTGCATGTCAGGTCTGAGCCGGCAAGGATGCCGTCTGACTCCCAGTAACCCTGTGGAATAGGGAATACGAGTCTTGTTGTGCACATGCGCAAGCTGGAGCTCAGAAGGACTTGTCCAAGCCAATGTGGCAGGTGAATAGCCAAGCTGCACCCAAGCCAGGTGTTTCTGACTCTAAAACACAGGTGCTTCCCACGGGGCCATGCTGTCATATCAGGTGCAAGGCTCTGTGGATGGCAAGGAAAGAAGAAGCACCATTTAACTCACATGCATTATAATCTAGTGGGGAGGTGGGGCATGGATTCCCAGTAGAAGGGAAACATCAGCACAGGCCATAGCTTATCAGACCTGAACACACAGGGACCTTCAGAAGAGCTGTCTTCAGCCAACCATCGGAGGTTGGATACTTTGCTCTCTGGAACAAAGTTTCCAGGGAACCATCCCTAGTCAAATGGAAAATAATAATAATAATAATAATAATAATAATAATAATGATAATAAACAGTAGGCAGTGGGTCCAAAGGGTCATAACAGGTCTGGAAAGGATGGACAAACCAAGAATCAGAAGTGAGGTAAAGATGAAAGCAAATTTGGGGTGCCTGGGTGGCTCAGTTGGTTAAGCATCTGCCTTCGGCTCAGGTCATGATCCCAGGGTCCTGGGATCGAGCCCCCAGTTGGGCTCCCTGCTCAGCAGGGAGTCTGCTTCTCCCTCTCCCTGCTCTTTTGCTCTCACTTGCTCTCTCTTGCTCTCTCCCTCTCAAATAAATAAATAAATAAAATCTTTGGGGGAAAAAAAAAGAAAGCAAATTTACTCTATGCCAGACACTGAGCAAAGCACTTTCATTAAGTAATCCCTGTATTGGGGGTTCCTACAACCACGCTAAGTTTCCATAATTCACAAGAAAGACTCCTAGAACTCGGGTAAGCTGCTTTGCTCACAGTTACTGTTTATAGCAGCAAAAGGATACAGATTAAAGTCAGCCAAGGTAGAAGGCGTGCAGAGCAGAGTCCAGGAAAGACCAGGTGTGAGCCTCCAGGGCCTCCCTGAAGCTGTACAAACAATGCTTCATTATCCCAGCAGCAACATATGACAACAGCTACAGAGTATTGTCAACCAAGGAAGTCACCAGAGCCTTGATGTCCAGGGTTTTTGTTGGTGGTCAGTCACGTAGGCTTGGCATGCCTGGATGGCTGACCTCAGTTCCTCAGTCCTCATCCCCTCCGGAACTCAGTCCAATATGGTGTGACCCAAGGCTCCCCTCACAAATCCATTGGTTAGCATAAACTCACTGGCATGGCCCCAAATAAACGGATACTCTTAGCAGGCAGGATATTCCAAGGGCTTAAAGGTCACCTCCCAGCAGCCCATCAAGGACTAGTTTCGCTGGCATGTGCGGGATTTGAGCACTCCAAACCCTATAGAGCCCATTCCATTTCATCTGCATGAATAATCCTCTCCAAATCATCCCCAACTTACTCTGGTTCAAGTTATGATTTTTTTTAACTTTATGATGGTATAAAAGCAATAGACATTCAACAGAAACCGTGTTTCAGATCATGAATTTTGATCTTTTCTGGGGCCAGCCATACACAACGCAGTAGTCTCCCGTGATGTGGGGCAGCGAGCCACAGCAACCAGTTGGCCTGTAATCATGAGGGTGAACAACGATACATCAACAAGTACTCTGCACCCACACAACCATTCTGTTTTTCACTTTCGGTACAGTGTTCAATCAATTACATGGGACATTATTCAACACTGTATTATCAAATAGGTTTTGCTCTGGATGATTTTGCCCAACTGTAGGCTAATGGACGTGTTCTGTGCACATTTAAGGTAAGCTATGCTGAGTTATGATCTTCAGTATTTTACGTGTATAGAATGCGATTTTAGTGTACAATATTTTCAGCTAAATATGGATTTATCAGGACATAACCCCCTCATCAGTCAAGGAAGACCTGTATATCGGTACTATTATCCCCATTTGACAGTTGAGAAAACTGAGTCTTTCGACAGTTGAGCCAAATCGCAAGGTGACATTCTAGCGAATGAAGGAGTCTGGATTCCACTCCAAGTGCATCTGGCTTCAGAGCCAAATGGATGCACTTTCCTCTGTGGCTGCCCTATTCATGTGCTGCTGGTCTCAAGAAGGACTGAATGAAGTCTGTGGATGAGTCTATGCTCTCCTTCCAGTGAAGATGAACTTAAAGCCACGTTGAGTTACATCAGCCTAGACTGTTCACCCCGTACAAACCTCTGACAGCACTTGGCACTTTGCACATCTTGTCTCTCTCCCACCAGCCCACGGAGGCTCCAGAGGAAGGCGGTGGCATGAATCCCTTCCCCCAGCATCCCCTATACCTGGCGCATGTAGAGTGAACACAACAGTTATTTTCTACCTAAACTGAATGTCCTACGGGGGGTCAGCCTGATAAACTAACTTCACAGCTGGAAAGACAGACTATTTAATTCATATGATGGACAATTCCAATTAGAAAAGAGCAAAATTCAGGGCCAGATGTTATTTACACACAAAAACAACTTGCTTAACTTTGGACCACTAAGGAAAAAAAGAAACAAAACAGATAACTCGCAAACAGTGAAAACCATGAAATTTTTACAGGTGCAAAGCCTGTATCAAACAGTGTGATCTATTAATGAGGGACCAGCAGAATGACAGAGCTGGGTCAGAGGAGAATTCAAGGACAGAGGTTTATATGGCCAACCAAGAAAGATATGCCAAAATACGTTTTCTGAGTTAGACACCAAACTGGTAATGACATAAAGGACGATCAAACTATAAGCGTCGGGGGGGAGGGGGGAACTTCTCTTCTCCACCAGTCAGAAAACTATTTGTTCTCTACCAAACAAATGTCTCTAAGTTAACATGTAACTTCACAGCGTCTGAGCCCTAATCAAGAGTAAACAGTAATTAAAGCAAAAGTACATTCTCAAGTGAATTAAATAATCCTGGGATGGGCTTGTTGGACAATGTCCCAGGATGACACCAAAAGTTTTAGATCATTTTTCTTAATAGTAGATGCGATTTTTTAAATGTAAAGATAGCTTAGAGTCTTATCGTAACACATCATATTAGATTGGTATCTTCAGATTCTCTATGTTAGGTCTAATGCAATTTGCAAAAAAAAAAAAAAAAAAAAAAAAAAAAAAAAACACAAAAAAACCCCTATTTTGTCATTTTCTAAGCTTACCTGATAAACTTTAACATCAGAGACAGAACTTCACATTCTGAACTACATGAATAAAGTTAAAGCCCAATATATTAAAATACTATTTCCAAAGTAAATACAGGCACCCACTGCCAGGGAAAAATAGGGATTATCAAAAGAATATCAGCTAAAGCTCCACTGAAAATAGAGCCCTCCGAAAATACTAATCCTCTAGGATTACAGTTAACTATTTGTTTAAACACATTTAATCCATCAAAGATACTGTTTTGATTGTCACTTATCCTTATGAATAAATGGTAATGGGCTTGAATTTCCACAACACTTTTTAGACTCTTTAATTTAGAGGCCAATAACTGGTATTTTTTGCAAATCCAGCAAAGGCTGTTCTGAAGTTTGTTTTTCACTATGCATGAAAAAATAGTTTGGTAAGAAGCTCAGTAGTGGCAATCAAGTTTAGAGAGAGGGCTTAGGAAAGAATATTTTAACTACTTATTAACTTTTAAAATATTATGAACTCTTTAGAAGTATCTATTTACATAAAATCAATGTCGTAATTAGAAATTATTCTTATCTCTTCATTAAGGTAAGTCCCTGAGAAGCTTCATTCATCACCGTGTTGGCCCTTCATCTGGCATCATCTGAAACACCTGGAAAATGCTTTAAAAATAGAAACATATAAAACTCAACCCATCTTTGAGATTCTGATGCAGCTGATAGAGCCCAGAAATTCACGTGAGAGAAATTCACCAATAATTCTGATGATACCCAAGTATGCGGACCACTAACCAGAAAGGACACTTTCCTCTGGTAGCCTATTGGCATATGAAAGCATCCTTAGATGGCTCTTAGAAATTAAAAATAACTTGGAAAACATGTAGTCTAATCTATTTATAGAAATTCTCTATATTCTATAATTTTGACTTTTAGGTGAAGTGGCCTGAACTTAGCCCCCAAATAATTCCAGGTAATCAGCTTTCACTCTGTGTTTTAACTTGCATTTAAGGAGCTCAGGGTGAGTCAACCCTCTCAAGTTCTAGACACCGAAGCCTAAGCCAAGGGTTGGCAAACAATGGTCACTTCATACTACCACCTGTTTTTGTAAATAAAGTTTTATTGGAATTTAGGCTCATTTGTTTACACACTGTCTATGGATGCCCTCACACCAAGAGTGCAGAGTTGAGTAGTTCAAACAAAGATCATGTGGCCTGCAGACCCCAAAATATTTACGTCTGGTCCTTCACCAAAAAAGTTTGCTGATTCCTAGCTCAAGCCTTCACTAAAATTGGCAAATATATTCCTTTTCTTCATAATATAAAATAAAGAACTTGAGTCCAGAATACAGCTCATACAACTCAAGAATAAGGAGAAAGCCCAGTTTTTTTCAATGGGCAAAAGATCTGAACCCACGCTTCATCAAAGAGATATGAATGGCAAATAAAAAACAGGAAAAGATGCTCAGTACAGTAAGTCACCAGGAAAATACGGATTGAAACTACAGTGAGATACCACCGCACACTTATTAAAACGGCTGAGGGGCGCCTGGGTGGCTCAGTCGGTTGGGTGTCCAACTCTTGATTTCCTCTCAGGTCATGATCTCAGGGTCATGGGATCGAGCCCCAGGTCAGGCTCCACACTCAGCGGGGAATTTGGCGGGAGATTCTCTCTCTCCCTCTCCCTCTGCCCCTCCCCACCATGCTCTCTCTCTCTCTCCCTCTCTCTCAAATAAATAAATTTTTTAAATAAAATAAAATAAAATGGCTGAAAGTAAAAAGATGTGACCATACCAGGTTTTGGCCAGGATACAGTGCAATTAGAACTCCCATATATGGATAATGGTAACCCAAGATGGCACAACGGCTTTGCAAAACCAATTTGGCCATTTTTTGAAGTGAACCATATACCTCCCATATGATCCAGCTATTCTTCCCTGAATATTTACCCACAAGAAATAAACGCATATGTCCATGTGAGGATTTGTACACGAATGTAATAGCAGCTTTATTTTTAATCGCCCGACACTGGGAACAATCCAGATGTTCATCAACAGATGAACGGATAAACAAACAGTGGTATAGTCATACCATGGAATACTACTCATCCATACGCATGAATGGACGATTTATTTCTCTTTTTTGTTGGTTTTGTTTTTATTTACGTTCTAGTCAGTTAACATACAGCATCACGTGGGTCGAATGAATGATTGTTACACGCAAGTACACGGATGAATCCAAAATGATTATGCTAAGTGAAAGAAGTCAAACAAAAAATACATCCTGCAAAGGCAAAATATGGAGACAAAAATCAGAGCAATGATATCCAGAGCAGGAACTGGGAGTGGGGAAAGGATTGATAGAAAGAGTCAAAAGAAAGCTTTCTGGGGTGACAGAAAGGTTCTATGTCTGCTTGTGGTAGTGGTTATACAACTGTATACATTTCTCAAAACTTACCCGATATATTCTTTTAAGAAGCGGAGGTTTTTCTGTGTGTAAATTATACCACAATAAACGTGACTCATAAGAGAACACAGGAGCCAGTTGGAAGGGACTCCCATCAACCAAATCTGGGATGAAGTGAACATCGAAATAAATAATGGGGGTAATGGCTAGTAACCCATTAAATAAAAAAGTGAATGTCTGAGTCCATACACTGATAAATATACAAATAAAGAATTACGGGCAGAGGGGACAGTTCATGTTTACAAGAGAAAGCTAGTTAATAAAAATAAGCACGGTCATGATTAACACTCAAGAATCATCACTGAGTACTAAAACTAATGAATGAAAGTTGGTTGAAAGCCCGAATACTTGTATAGTCTCAAGT
This sequence comes from Ursus maritimus, assembly GCF_017311325.1. Lineage (NCBI taxonomy): Eukaryota > Metazoa > Chordata > Mammalia > Carnivora > Ursidae > Ursus > Ursus maritimus. The sequence goes on from NW_024425564.1 coordinate 25,641,990, forward strand.
TATCTTCCTGCGAGATTCTTACCAATTACAAAAGGGGAAACAATGACTTTACAGTAGGGAAGCCTGGAGGACAAATCCCTCAACCAAGTGAGTAAATGCATCACCTATGATGAGACAAGCTGGTATCATACACCCAAGCATGAAACACTAAGGACACAACAGCACGTCTCGCCTCGTCCTACCAAGTATTCAAACCCTGAATCAGAGCATGAGAAAGCATCAGACAAATCAAAATTAAAGAACATTCTACAAAATAACTGCCCCGTCCTATTCAAAACTGTCAGAGTCGTCAAAGACTTTTTTTTTAATGAAAAACTAGTCTGGATTAAAGGATATAAGGAAACACGAGAACTTAATGCTGTGAGTGATTCTGGATTACATCTTGGACAAGAAAAGACATTATTGGCCAATTGTGAATAAGACCAGTAGGTTGACATGATAGTATTGTATTCACGTTAATTTGCTGGTTTTGAGGACTGACTGCAGGTGTGCGGGAGAATGTCCTTATTTCTTGAGGAAATACATTCTGAAGTATTTAGAGGGAGAGGGGCAACATACTTGCAACTTATTCTCAGGAAAAAAAATACAGGTCTGTACAGTAGTGTCCTGGTGTTTAATAACCGGCTCTCCAAAAATATGTGCATATATATATATATGCACACCCATAAGGTTACTGATATAAATTTACTGATATAAAGAATGCATAGTACACAGTTTGAAAAAAAATGAAATATGCAGTGTGCTTTATTGTAAATTTTATATAACTGATTCTTATGGAATGTTCTAGATGATTTTTGCCACGCTTTTTACACCTATACCCACCCGAGCCTGCTATTCACAATGAAGGCCCTGCAGACACCGCACTCTTGAATCTACATTATTAGCACACTCTCGTCACTTTCTTCACTCTAGAGAAACAACCACAAAATAATAATAATTCAAACCCTGATTTGTCTCTACGAGAGCTCACTGAATGGGGAGTTGCAAAGACTTGCAACGATGATGTAGTATTTCTGTCATCAATCGCATTAAAGAAATCACCTGCAGAGCATAGGTGAGAGTAAAATAATTAAGAAGAGGTGAGTTTTGAGTATTGATTTCTTGTGTATTTATTTGAGTTTGGAATCGGGAGGAGGCATTGGTCGCTGTGGTGTCTGCCTCTTTACTTCTCACACTGAATCATAAGCTAAAATAATTTCATGTTGAATAACGGCCAGGTAAAACAACTAGCTCACAAGTTTCCAGAAATTTTAGCCGTAGGCTCTCCGAAGCCAGAGCAACCTGGCCCCGGTACACCACTGAGAGAGAAAGAATGATAAACCAAGGGTGATGACATTTTAATACTCAGGAAATCTGGATAGAGGGTGTGTAGGAATTCTCTCTATTCCTGTAACCTTTCTGTCAATCTGAAATCATTTCAAGATTTAAAAGTTTAGAAAATAAACCAACTGAACCCAAATTCGGGGGTGTGTGTTGGTTCTCTCCTTGCACAGACGTGGTGCAACTTAGGTACAAGTTCGGGGCGCCTGGGTGGCTCAGTCGGTTAAGCGTCTGCCTTCAGCTCAGGTGGGATTGAGCCCCACATTGGGCTCCCTGCTCAGCCAGGAATCTGCTTCTCCCTCTCCCTCCTCTGCTCCCCCTGCCTGTGCAGGCTCTCTTGCTCTCTCTCTCTGTCAAATAAATAAAATCTTAAAAAAACAATTAGGGTACACATTCATGGCACTGCCAAAAAATAGCGGGGAAAAATGTGCATTCGGGGAAAGGGGAGAGCTGACACAGTAGGGTCTGTCCACAAGTCCCTCAGTGACTTCATTAATGGCCCGTTATTCCACAGGGAGGTCAATGACAACCTGTCTATCTTTTGGTTATTCCATAAGGCAAGCAACGTGTGACACAACAGGTATGTAGGAAGGACCATGGGAGCATGGTGGAGATCTCTGACCTTTCCTCCGCTGCCCCCCGCATAGCCTTTAGCTCCTCATTCCTGCCTTCTATCTATGAAAGAAGCCACATGGTCAGAGAGCATGCATGATACACAGCAGTGAGCATGCAGCGAGCAGGTGTCCTCACGATGGAAATTGCTCTCTGCCGCCGAGGCGCTCCACACCTCACCCCTCCCTCCAAAGCAGCTGTCGCATGGCGCAACAATGCCGAGCAGTATGGGACAGGAAGTGAAAGATACCACATCCTCTTGAAACTGCAAGGAAAATGTATTAAGCCTATTATCGTGGCTTCACAGTTGTTAAGAAGGGGCAGTTGGGCTCTCCTATTACGACGGACTTCGGAGGAGGTGCTGGTTACTGTGGCGTCTGCCTCTTGACTTTACTCTGGAGAGGAATGTCATTGGCCACCCCAATGCTTGACAGGAAAACTTCGAAGACCCTCTCTCAGAATGTCCCTAGAGGGAGGTCGTCGAAAACACGAACTGAAGGCCTGCTGGGCCGTGGGGGGTGGGGGGGATATGCACATAAAGCTGAAGTTCCCACGATTCTGTCAGAGAATTTGTGTAGGATCAGAGAATTCTAGAGCTACCCAGAAATAGACTGGAGCTTGTTTCACCCAATCTGACGGTCTGGTGGGAGACAAAAGACGCACTCTGGCCGAAGACCCCTTGTAGCATAAGGTTATACCTTAAAGGCGTCTGATGCGTGCTAGTGATAGTGAGTGCAGGGGGGGCCCAGGGAAGGGGGGATTATGCAAATCTGCAGGACTCCCTGCTCTACCCAAAGAGAGGCGGCTGAGGAACCTTGCCTTCAAAACCTTAATTTTCAGAACAAGTCCTATACCTGATGAAACAGGAATTACCAGGCAACAAAGATAAAAGGCGGAACGGGCTCAAGGTCTTAGGGCCAGGGAAGGAGAGGAACAGGTGGCAAGTTAAGAGGGAAGATTTAATAACATGAGATTCCGTTGGTTCAACATAGAAGGTCCTGATCTTCCAGCTGAATCTCTACACACACGGGTTTATAATCAGAGGCCCCAAAACAGTAATCAACCTTCAGCCCCCACCAACACAAATTAGGTACATGGGAGGAAGGAAGTAGGAAAGAAGTGTTTGTTTTTGGTCTTTGTGGGGGTTTTTTTCTCTTGTGGTCCACCTGAATCTGTTTGTGTATTTAGCCCAACACCCGTGGCCCGAGGTCCTGTCGGCACCATCTTGCTACTCTAGCTTCCCCAGCTACAATCTTCTTCATTTTGCACCCAGAGCTCTGGACGTGGGGTTCAGGAGGTATACGGCAACCGATACCACTTACACCAGAGCAGACGTAAGAAGTAGAGCCTGTTTGGCAAGCCCCCAAGCTTGGCTCTCTTGAAGGTTCTGGAAATGGAGATAAAATGTGCCTTTTGCAGTGAAATGTTTGCGGACTTTGTATCAAATTCCCATTGCCGGCAGCTCTGTGGAGCAACCGGACACAAAACAGAATCCCAAGTCCCGCTCCCTGCCAAGCCCCTCCTCCCACTGCGGAGCCAAGGAAATGTGCAGCCTTGGCCTTCGGGGGTCTCCAGAGAAGGAAGGAGTCGTCAGGAGGTCTGGAGGTGGGGGCCTGCTACCCACCCACAGTGGTCACATAGGGGACTGGTGACAAAGGCCCGTGGGTGTGGCCTCTACACCAGCTCCTACTTGGCTATTCGTCCGGTCTAAGACTAAAAACTACTTTTTCGTCTGCACTGACTTGTGAACGCATCTTCCTCACTGCTAGAGTTTCAGGAACATACTCCTCTGGAAGCATCCCAAGGTCCTGCAACCACACGGTGCAAGGCTAAACCCCTGCCCACATCAAGCCTTCAGGAAGCTCTAAGGTTAGAAACGGGTCACTGAGAGACCAATATCAATTACAGCTCCAGGCTCCCAGAGACCTTGTGACAACCCACTCAAGGGCAGGGCTAAGGTCAACCTCCGGGGCACCTCTTACCAGAGGCCAGCATGTCATGTTGCCCACAAGTCATCCATCCCTCTCTTGGTCCGCTGTCGGATCAGATTCAGGTCATTGCTCTCCCTCCCCGTCTTTGGGCTCCTGAAGTCTCCAGGATCAGACTGATCTGCGTCACTTTGCTCAGATGAAGAAGTGTCACCTTGTAAAACTGCAGCTTTGACCTGCTCTTGCTTTGCCAGAATTAAGGTTTCAGAAAGACCTTGCTTTTGCCCAGCAAAGAACTGAGGGAATCACGGTGGGATAGGTACATTTTGTTTTGGAGGCCCAGGACAGGGAAGGTCAGAAGAAGGAGAGAGGCAGGGAGATAACCAGATAACAGGGAAACAGGATAATAGAAGAGAAAGATCAAAGCAGCATTGGCCTGAGAAAATGGCACAGCTAAGAACATACCGTTTACCTCTTGCGATTTTTGCTGGAGTCAAACTTTAAAAACTGAATAGCGTCCCAGAAGCTGCGACACGTCTCTTCCCTTTGTTCTAAGTGGTATTCGGAAGAAAGTTATTCGAACTTGTGCTCTGGATAAAGCGTCTTAGAGAATGTGTCTGTGAGGCTCAGACCTTGAACCACTTCAGGCCTACTCTAAACCAGCCCCGACCTGCTCCTTCAGTAGATTTGGCTCTGCAGCCACTTCCCAGGGCAAAGGTGACCCTCTGGGTGGCCTGAACTCTCATTCTAATTAGTATCAGCTGGCCTCTGCGCAAGAGAGCAAGGAATGGAGGCGTAAGACCCATCATGGAAGGCCAAACGGTCCACTTTGATTAAGAAAACAATTCTATCTACGATAACGTCAAAAAGAACACACTACTTAGGGGGGAAAAGTAATGGAGGAGGTAAAAGACTTGTATAAAATGTTGCAGGAGGAAATTAGGCACAAATATATGGGAAAATATCCTATGTTCATGAATCGTAAGACTTACTCCTGTTAAGGTACCAATAATACCCAAAGCAAAGTACAGACTCCATGTAATCCCTGACAAATCCCTTTTTTTTTTTAGCAGAATTAAAATTCATCCTAAAATTCATAGAGAATCTCAAGGAATCCCAAGTGGTCAAAACAATTTTGAACAAAAAGAACAGAGTTGGAGGTCTCACAATTCCAGATTTCAAAATGTATTACAAAGCTACAAAATCAAAAACATTGTGATACTGGCATAAAGACAGATAGGGAAACCCGTAGACTAGAATAGAGAGCCCAGAAATAAACCTTTCCATATATGATTAAATGATTTTCAGCAAGGTTGCCGAGACCACTCAAGAGGGTCAAAGCAATCATTGGTGCTGGTGCTGGCGAAACTGGAGATTGACGTGCAAAAGATAAAGTTGGCCCTTGCTTTACACCAGATACAAAAATTCACCCAAAATGGATCAAACACCTAAATGTAAGACCTAAAAGTACCAAACTCTTAGAAGAAAAAATAGGCAAAAAATCTTCATGATACTGGATTTGTATCACATATTGATTTCTTGAAGGTGACACCAAAGACACAGGCAACAAAAGAAAAAATAGACAAAATGAACACATTTTTGCATTTTGCAAAGGACACTATCAATAGAGTAAAAAGGCAAACAAACCTCAGAATGGGGGGAACATTTGCAAACCATATGTCTGCTATGGGTCTAGTTTCCTGAATATATAAAGAACTCTAAGAACTCAACAACAACAACAAAAAACCAACCTAATTCAAAAATGGGCAAAGGACTTAAATGCACGTTTCCCCAAAGAAAATATACAAATGGCCAATATGCATATACAAAGATGTTCACTCTTACTAGTCATTGGGGAAATGCAAATCTAAACCACAATGAGACAGGAACTCACACCCAGGAGGATGGCTACTCTAAAACAGAATTTTTAAAAAACCCAAAAACCAGAAAATAACAAGTCTTAGCAAAGGATGTGGAGAAATTAAAGCCCTGTGTACTGTTGGTGGGAATGTAAAATGATGTAGCCACTATGGAAAACAGTACAGTGGTTCCTCAAAAAATTGAAAACGGAATTGCCATTCGATCCAGTAATTCTACTTGTGGGTATATATCCAAAAGAACTGAAGGAAGGGTCTCAAAGAGGTATTTGCACTCCCATGTTGCTACGCTGTTATTCACCATAGCCAAGAAGTGGAGTCAACCCGAGTGTCCATTAATAGATGAATGGATAAACACAATGTGGTATATACATACAGTGGACTATTATTCCGCCTTACAAAGGAAAAAAATTCTGACTCATGCTACAGAGTGAATGAACCCAAGGACATTATGCTGAGTAAAATAAGCCAGTACAAAAAACCCCAAAAAACAAAAAAAAACAATATGATTCTACTTATGCGAAGTACCTAGAGTAGTAAAAATTCATAGAAACAGAAAGGAGAATGGTGGTTGCCAGGGTCTAGTGGAAGGGGAATGAGGGGATGTTGTTTAATGATTATAGAGTTTCAGTTCGGGAAGACGTAGAGAGTTCTGGAGATAGATGACGGTAATGGCTGCACAATGTGCATATAGTTAATGTTACTGAAATATGCACTAAAAAATCATTAAGATGGAAAATTTTATGTTCAGTATATTTTTACCACAATTATAAAATTTTTTAACTTGTCTGCCTTGCTTCATCCTGAGAAACTAACTCTCAGCGTGCCTCTCCCTCTAAACCCACAATAGCTCCCTCCTTGCTTTACCACTTGGCTTATTCCAAGTCCCAGTGCCAGCTAATTTTCAACCCCTTGTACCATTAACCTCATTCAAGCCATATCCTTTGGTCCAACCAAGGTATGGCTCCCTGGGTCTTCTTCTTCTTCTTCTTCTTTTTTTTAATGATTTCTTATTTATTCATTTGAGACACAGAGAGACAGAGGGAGCACAAACTTGGGGGGGGGGTCCGAGGGAGAGGGAGAAGCAGACTCCCCACTGAGCAGGGAGCCCCCCACAGGGCTCAATCCCAGGACCCTGAGATCATGACCTGAGCTGAAGGTAGACAGACGCTCAACCAACTGAGCCACTCAGGCACCCCCCACCCCCATCTTTTCTCCAGTTATCCCATCTACCTAAAGGGTGCTCATTCTAACACATTCAGCCTCTTTCCGCCCTCCTTCCAGACCTGGCTCATGCCCCCACCTCCTGCACAGATTGTACCAACTATGGCCAGCCCACAACTTCTCCTCATTCTCTGAGGTCCAATTGCCTTACTGTCTGAAAAACACAATTTAACACTTTACTCATTGGACAAACAGCAATTGAGCTCTTTTCACATGCATGGGACGAGACCAGAGACTAGACTAAGCTCCATCAGATACTGCTTTCCAACTGACTCATTCATAAATCTTGCCTGTACCACCAGATGGTGATTTTCTTAAAGATGAGACTATGCGTGTCTTTCCGTGCCTCTGCCTAAGAGAGAGCGCCGGGGCCAGTGTAAGGGATTCTTTGGTTTTCACCGCAAATTTAATACCAAAGTGGATAATCATATTAAAAGAACTTTGAAGTCCTAGAGTTTGAACAAAAGTTCGAGAGTTTGAGAGTTTGAACATAAGTATTTATTTTTGCAAAATTCCTCCTGGCAGTCTTTTACCCTCCCCCCCATTACAAAACAAAACAGAAAGCCCTTTAAGTGGGTAATGAAAGGGGAGAGGCATGGAACCAAGATAGATTTTCTTGGAGGAAAAGTGCTTGGAGATTGTCATACTTCATTGAACTTCATCTGGAAGCAGAATGCTGACAGTTTGGGCAAAGGAAGTGACTCTGAGGGCAGAGAAGATAAGCTGAGAACGCTTTCTTACAGTTAGGGTCACCATCTTTGGCTCCATCACTGCAAAAGTAAGTTGACGTGCTGTTTGCAATCCAACCAAGCAGCACCGACCAGCTCACAAGGGCAGCTTCCAGTCTGAAAACCACACCCCCGCCCCACGCCTAGTGGGGTTCTGCTCCTGACGAATCCCATTTGGAGCCTTGGATTGAACTTGGGATTTCCTAGTAGAGCGGTCCCCTCTTGGTTCCAGTGAGTTCACACATTAAGTAGAGTCTGAGTAAATATAATTATGTGTGATTTAAGATTTCTTTCTTCAAAAGGAACCAACTCATGAAAATTTCATAGAAAGGAAATAGAAAATCAAGGGCAGGATGTAAAAAATGTGAAGAATCATAGAAGCAAATGTGTTAAGTGGGAACTTCCTAAAGGGTTTCTGCCGTCTCTGGTTATATATTCTACTTATCGCCAAGATGGAGACTAACAAGCTTCTGTTTTCCTTAGCAGATCTCCGGAAAACGGGAACCAAAGGAGGCAGTGTTCAGTGTGTCCCTTCTGGAAGCCGCTCCGGGCATATTCACCCCCCTTCAGCCCACCTCAAAGGGCGGCTAGTACTGGATCGACCCTGGAGGCTCTGGCAACAACAAAAGGTGTTGACTCGTTCAATGAAAGGTCTACTTAGCCCAGGCAGGAAGAGATGCCTTTGCCCCGGCCCCTGTTTGCCCAGCGTCCATGCCAGGTCAGGCCCCTCACACAAGCCCCTTATGTCCCCAGGAAAAAAGCAGGACCAGTCCAGGTGAGGAAAGGGCTCGTGTTCAGACGGCCGCAATCCATCACGCACAGGGAGAGCAAGGAAAATCTATAACCGACAGCTAAACCGGGGCAACCGGGCCAGGAGGCAAACAGCCAAGGTGTGCCGAGGGATCCGAGGGGCTGTCTACACTCCAGTAGCTGTGGGAAGGTCCACTGTCCTTTTCTGCCTTTTGTCCTGGAGCGTCCTACCCCACTCACCCGGCCTCAGCGAGATCCTCTGAAAGCCGCTTTGCTGATAATAGTGGGTCGACACGGCGCTCAGCGCTTGTGCACGTGGCTGAAAGACAAATGATTTCAGTGTGAAAGACAGATTCGGCCGTTTTCATAGCACAGCCGGCTTCCGTGGTTCCTGTTTTATCTCCCAGGATTAAAAAAAAAAAAAAACAAAACAGAACGCACAATCCTATTTTATTTCCTAGAACATGAGTGAACTTTTCAACCATGAGAATCCTTTTTAGGTCAAATAATGTCCTGAACTGCCATGTGATTACAATTGTATTTGAATTTCCTTTGATGGAGAAAACACAATGACAAGAGCTTTTATAAATTATGCCACCCTTTCATAAGCTATATGGCTAAGAGCACAATGGCTTTCTACAGATATTCGAAAACCTTCGGTAGAAGACATTATTCATTCAGCACCACACCCACTCACGGTCCCCACTCCACCCTTTTTTTTTTTTAAGATTTCACATATTTATTTGAGAAAGAGAGGGAGAAGCGAGCAGAGCAGGGAACCCAACACAGGGGCTCGATCCCAGGACTCTGGGATCGTGACCTGAGCTGAAGGCAGACGCTTTACCGACTGAGCCACCCAGGCGCCCCTCCCTGTCCCCTCTTTAAGGATCAACCTCACAAGTTGTCCTAGTACCAGAGCTCACAAATCCCAGAGCTAGTTCTCAGGGCAGACAGAGGTTTAAAGAAGATTATTTCACCCCTAACTCATCTCCACCTGTCACCTCCGCCCCTCTTCTTAACAGCAGAGACCAGAAGTACAGCACACGTGAGAGGTACAAGGCTGGGCGTGTCTGTCCTGAATGCACATGGCTCCCTAGTACCACCGAGGGAGTGACGGCTGAAAGGCCGAAGAAACAAAAGGTTTGGGGTTTCCAACGTTGGTTTCTCAAGAGCAGAGTGGCCAACTGAAACCCAATTCTCCATGTTTAACACCAGAAATAGATGGCATCATCCACTGAAAAAGCCAAACCCTCGAGCTGGCTTTTAGCCACCCCCGAAGGGTGAAATAAGACCCCCCCAAAAAATCCCTTCTTTTCTCCAGAACCAAGCAATCTTTTTGACACCCATCAGCACCAAATGGTAGCTATTTAAATAAAAAGGTTGACGACGCACCCTTTGGTCCAATCTTAAGCAAGCAATCAATTAATATTGAATGAGTGAGTGAAAAAGAAAAAAAGTAGGTATGGCCACTGAGCAGAGGACAACATGGGGATGTCCTGAGTGCTGTCGCTCCCTGTGTGTGTTGCGGGGGGAGACACAGGGCCTCTGGACAAATTAGGTTTGGAGTTTGGGTGAGTAAGGGGCCACGCCTACACTCACTTCCCATCTTTCACCCAGGCAGGTCCCCAAACACTTGTCAGGCCACACTGATGGATGGGCCTGGAATGGCCTTGTTTGCCGCCAGGGTGAGGCCCAGCAGCTGTTGAACAGGCCTGCGAGTGACCCTGGTCAGTCCTTGCAAGGCAGGAAGCACAGAAGAATAGAGTGTCCACTTAGCACAACCACAAAGGCAGGGGGAGGAGGAACTCCCTCCCCTTGTGAGCGGGCCAGCAGCCGGCACTCTAATTACACACACAAACAAGGGAGGAGGGGGAGCGCCGGGAAGGGACAGGGAGGGAATCAAAACTGCTCCCGAGCCATCCTAGTCTGACCCTTGGTCCCCCACCAGACTCTAGAACTTGCAGCCCAGAGTGTGAGGAAGCCAGAGATGAGGGCACATCAGATCTCTACCCGGCGCCTTGTGGGACAACATCCCAGTCCCCGAGAGCCTCCTTCAGGTCTGGGGAGCTGGTGTGTGTTACATACGTGTTTCCACAGCCCAGGAAAGCCTCCTGGAAAACCTTTTCCTGAGCCCCGCAGTCCCTGGGTGCCCCACTCAACTGTTCCCCCACACCCCCACAGCCCCCTCCCTCCACCCCACACCCCCACCCCACCCCATCCCCCCAACAACACCCCTACCCCACACCACACACCCCCACCCACACCCCCAACCCCCACGCCACCTCCACACCCCCACCCCGTGCCCCCAAATGCCACCACTGGAAGAAGGAAGAAAGGAGGCCAAATTAAAGGGGTCTCTCGCTGCTTCATCCACGCAGCAGACATTGGTCTCACAGGCGTGGGAGAGGGGCGGTCCCATGCAGAACATCTCCTTTTTGGTGGACATTTGCTGCCGCCCTTCATCCACTCATCTGAGCCGCCCAACGCTCCCCAGAGCCTTGTGCCTTGCCCAGCCAGGCTTAGTGGAAACCTGGGAGATCCTGGGCTACCAGGGGTGGTGGTTTCTTACAGCAGAGGCCAGTGCAAGTGGGTCCAAATTTTGCAAGACCTGAAGCCATACAATTTTTACAAGGCAAAGCACATCCAAAATCATAAATACAAATCAGGTCCAGGGTCTTGAAAGAGGGCCCGCAAGTAAAGGGCCCGGAAGCTTGGGTCTCCTTCACATCCTGATGCATCTGCACCTGGGGTAGGTGCACGAACCCTCTTCTCAAGTTTCAGCTTCCTGAAAAGGGGCCAAGTACATCTGACCCAAAACCCAAGTGGGTGCGAGGGAACCACTCACAGGAGTCAGGAGGAACCACCCGGTGTCTCTTTCTTCTTTATTTTGCTTCCTCCCTCCCACTTAGAAGCTGCACAAATGGAGGAAGATAGTTGTTGAGTCCCAGTGGAGGGCTGCCGTCCTAGGGAAGGCGGTGATGAGTCCACACTGCCCGGTTGGCCCATGGACCCAGCCTGCTGATGAGCTCCTGGCTGGGCGAGGCCGCTTCGAATGGAGTCATTCTCCCCCACACCCGGGCACTGGACAGCACGTATCCAGTGTCCACTGCATGCACTGCTCTGAACTAGGAGCTATTAGAGGAAAGGGAAAGCAGAAGTAAAAGAAGTAGTCAGCTCTCTCCTCCATGTGGGAGCAAAATCTCTTGGCCCGGACACCGTGGAAGCTTGCAACCCTAGGTCCCTCCACATCATGCCGGGCTAATTCAGAGAAAAGGGCATGGTTAGGCCAAAAGTGATGTTAGTGCCTAGTGTTGGAACGAACTGTGTGATGTGGGCAAGGTGGAAGGTCATCCCGGGCCTCATTGTCTTCATCTGTGAAATGGAGCTGCAGAACTCCATGTGTCCGAGGTCCCCGCTCATCCTGTGAAGCGACACGATTTCCATCTGGAGATTGGCTGTACTTATCTGAGCCATCACACTGATCAGAAGTCCCCAAGGAGGCCTGGATCTCACTTGCTCAAGTTTTCCAGGTTCCTGATGCCCTGTGACCCCTCCGGCCCCAAGCAAGACTTCTATCTGGTCACATTGCGAACAAACAATTTTCTGATGAAATGAAAGAAACAGCTTCTGGTCTACCATTTTTCAAAAGGGCATATGGAGACATGATGGAGAGCCAGGGATGAAGGAACGGGTGAGAAAAAACGCTCATGAGTCCAGGTCTTTTGAGGAACGGTCCTGGCGGCGTGATGATGGCTATGTACAAAAAAAAAAAAAAAAAAATGAAAGCAAAGGAGCCAACACCCAAAGAGGCCAGTGCCAGGGGAGGGAGGAGGTGCCCAAGGCCTTCTCAAGGAGGGATAACTTTCACCAAACCAGAGGAGTGGGGTCCTGGGTAACAAACTTGCCAAAGGAAATCATCCGGGACAGAGTTGGCCTCGGCCGGCCTCTTTCCTCCAAAATGCAGTGAACGCAGGCTGCTCCCAAGTCCCTGTGGCAAGTCCCTGACTGCGCCCGTCCTTCACCCCTGCCCCTAAATCACAGAAGGGGAAGGAGGGCTCCAGTTCATGCTTGCCCTAAGACTGCTACAGTCAGCCTCTCCCCAGCAAGCCCCCTCCTATCTCATGAGCTCCTTCCCCCTCCCGCCCTCGGTTTCAGAACGATCCTTCCATTAAAGGACCCTGGTGGGAATCTTCCTTTCCCACAGCCAGGACGGGATAAAACTATCCTGCCCCTTTCTCCTCTCGGAGATTCTTGGATGTTTTGGCTCCATTCTCTGACTCTCTTTCCCCCTCCCTCCCACCTATCCGCCTCAAATAAGGCAACTCCTTACAGAGGAGTTCTCTTCTCCTGGGTGTTTAATAAACAATATAGGTCATGACCCGAGGCTCCCCATGAGTGAGTTTTATGCAAATCTGATTTCAGGGGCCAGGATTAGGTTGAACCCTAGGAAATTGTTATGATTCGACCATGTGGACACCCAGAAAGAATGGCAGTTTCGTGAGCTTGTAGCTAATCAAGGATCCTGGCATTCAAATATTAAAAACGTGCTGTCTTCCTACCTGTTCTCTTCCTAAACAGTAGGGATCAATTTGGAGGTCGAGGTTGGTGGGGGAGGGGCAGTGTTTATTGTTCTCCATAAAATGCCGTGCTTCTCAACTGGGGGCATTTTTGCCCCATCAGAAGGCATTTGGCAACATCCAGAGACTTTTTTTTTTTTTGGTTGCCCCATGGCCTGGGATGCTCCTGGCATCTATGGAGTAGAGACCAGCAATGCTGCTAAACGTCTCGCAATGCACAGCACAGCCCCCCGCAACCAAGAATTCTCCAGCGCCAATGTCAATAGCAACACGCAGGTTGAGAAATCGTGGCACCGAGCATTCCTGGGGACCCAGAGCCTCAGCCGTGTGGCTCAGCACCGGCACTGAGAATACCACTCTCTGAGTAGAGAAGAGGGCAGAGAGTTGGCCTCCTCTGCTCAGAGGCAGGTCAGAGCTGCGGCTTCTGGCCCCCCGTGGCCCAGCCCTGATCTACACCCAGCCACCTCTCAGAAAGTTCTTCCTCCAGTTTCCCCCAGTAGTCCGACGTGCTGGGCATTTTCGGAGTAGCCCCAGAACCCCCACCCGAACCCTGGAGCTGGAAATTGGACTCGGTTCCCTGAGCTCAGAGGTGTCCCCAAGAGGGCTGGTCAGGCCACCCATCGTCCCGCCCGCCCCGGCCAGCAGCGTGCGAGGCTCACCGCAAGGCTAGCGCAGCTAGGCTGCTCAAACCACAGCACAGCCCTCCTGACCAGAAGCGAAAGCTGCCCTGGCCAGCCGTGGGGGGCTCGCCTCCTTTCCCGGAAGAGACCGCATGCCCCTGTCGGTGATGGGGAAGGGAATTGCAGAGGCTCTCGAGCGCCTGCCGTATCCCTTACCTCCCCCGGCTGCTGCCCTCTGCTAGGCAAGGAGCTAGGGCGGAAAGAGGTTGAGTAAATACAGCTTGTTTTCCCTGCACATGAGCTCTCTTTGCCCTTCACCTGCAACCACCTCAGTGCCGCCCAGCTCCGTCTGCTGGCAAAGAGTCCGCACGAGGCTGAGGCTCGCTCCCATTTATTTATGAACTTGAACCCAGGGTACAGCCGCAAAAGTCACCCGCTCCAAGAAATGGAAGGAATGCCGAGAGTCATCTAAACAAGGCTAAATCGGAATTTCCAAAAATAACACAGTTGGAATAGCTTGCTCCAGAAGATTCCTAATAAAAGAGATCCCTCCGTCTCCTTGGAAAACCTGTCCGGGGTAAGACCCGAACCTCAGGGGCAGGGTCATCTTCGTGCTACCCCCGCCTCTCTCCTTCCAGCTGCAACTCAACACTCAGCAATAAAATGGGGGCTATTTTTGAAAATAAAAACAGGAGACATATGATCTGCGTCCAATACTTAGCCGGTTCTCTGCTGCTCGGAACTTAAAACCTGCCTGCCGTTCACCAAATGACATGGAGTGCTGGCAGATGAAGCCGAGAGACAGGGCTGAATGTATTTTAATGGGACCATTAGGATTATGCCAAAAGGTGAGAAAAAGGCATGGGCCAGCCAAGAAAATAAGCATGAACCTAAAAGAAATACAACGTAATCCGTCTCTCTTCCCTCTAGTCTCTCTTTGGCTTTCCTCGAGAATCTGATTCGGCAGCAGAGTCCCTGGTCCACACACGACAGACAAGTGCGTGTTTTCTTAAGCCAAGCATTGCAGGCGGAAATACATGAAAGCAGAAAGAGGATAGCCCGCTGATAGGAGTTAAGCCAAACGGGATCAGTGCAAATTTCAGACTAAGGCGGATTACAATGTTATGACCTTACTTTTGACAAACCAACCATCCATACCTTCAGTGCTGGCGTTCATAAATCTTTGTTTTATGCTTCAGGATACCGGCAATTAAGCCTTGGGACTACACGTAAGAGCTCACAGCAGAACAGAGATCTTCATTGGAACCAAAAATGTTCTGATTACTTTCTCAGACCTTGCTCAACACCACAGGGGAAGGGCGGGACGTACATTTGCTCCTTTAATGTAATAGGTACCGGTGATTTGGTTATACACTCCAAGAAAGAGACAGTTCCCCACATTCTTTGCCTCTATCGGGGACTTTGTGGTCACAGCAGCAAAAGGAGCTGCCCTTCGTATGGCTTTTTACCACTTGCAAGACAATTTCACACGTGTTTTCTCAGGAGTTCCTCAAGGGGAGAAGAAAGCCTGTAATTTAAGTGAGCTTACTATCCCCATTTTACAGATAAGGAAAGAATGCAAGAAATTATGAGAAGAGCCTGTTTCTGACTTGCTGGGCTGCCACGAGTCATCAGAGCAATGCTGTGCGGCCACCAAGCCACCGTGCAGGCATTACTTCTACTCCTTCCAGGGTCCAGAGCCAGGCAGCTATGGCTAGAACCCAGACATCTGCCTCTGCTGATAACATTCTTCAATTCCAAGCGTCTGCCTTTGGCTCAGGTCATGATCCCAGGGTCCTAGAATTGAGACCCACATGGGGCTCCCTGTTCAGTGGGGAGCCTGTTTCTCCCTCTGCCCCTCCCCCTGCTCATGCTCTCTCCCTCTCTCTCACATGTTTTCTCTCTCTCAAATAAATAAATGAAATCTTTTTTTTTTTAAGATTTATTTATTTATTTATTTGACAGAGAGAGAGACAGCCAGCGAGAGAGGGAACACAAGCAGGGGGAGTGGGAGAGGAAGAAGCAGGCTCCCAGCAGAGGAGCCTGATGTGGGGCTCGATCCCAGAACGCTTAAAAACTGAGCCACCCAGGCGCCCCAAATAAATAAAATCGAAAGAAAGAAAGAAAGAAAGAAAGAAAGAAAGAAAGAAAAAATGCACACCAGAGCATGTGCTATTAGCACGAACGATTAAATTTTGTCTTTCTTTTGGTGTCGTGTTCAGTGTAGATTATACTGGTCCAGAGAAAAATTGCTTCAGGTGCTACCACCAGGCATGAATAAGGCATAAAAATCTGGTGAGCCCTAATCTTCATATCTTAGAAGCAGCATGGTGGCTCTGCTTTGGCTTGCATCCCTCTAATCACTGTGCAGGGGACACACACACACACTCACCTGACCCCAAACAGGCAATTGTCACTTCGGCGTGAACCTATGATGTGAGAAGTTTGTTCGTGTTCCTGAGCACTGACAGCACCGCTTGACCCACCTTTGGGAACTTGCTAATAAATATTTGGTCTAAGACCTGGCTTTCAACCTGGCGATGAGGCTGATGGGGACAAGCTGTCTAAACCTCCACCTGTTGCTAATTACCAGAGCTGCCAATATTGACCAAAGAAAGCTGCCAGTTGCTGAAATGCCACACAGAGCGGTTTGCCTCTACTATGAGGGACCTCCCGCGTGCCGATGTCAGCCCAGGCTCTGTGCAAGATGCAGGGATGAGTAAAATGGGTCCAAACCTGTAAGGCCTGGCTCACCAGAATAAAGATAAGACGGGAGGCCAGCAAATCACGCACAGAGTAGAGAGTGACCAAGGTCCAAGGGAGAGAGAGAATGCTTGTCCCCACCGACATTCCTGTCCCTGTTGCCCAGCCTAGCACTGCACAACAACCTACAGGAGGGAAGGGCACTGGCTGCAAAAGCAAGAGGAACTTTTCCGTAAGAAAGGAGACCTTCCAGCGGCAGAAACTGATGGTGGAAGAGAAACTCATGAAATCAAGCTGGTAGCGTGAAAAATAATCCCCTCAGGAATAGGTGCTCAGAGACAAGAGGATATAATTGGAAAAGAATAGGACGGGCGCCTGGGTGGCACAGCCGTTAAGCGTCTGCCTTTGGCTCCGGTCCTGATTGAGCCCCGCGTCGGGTACCCTGCTTAGTGGGAAGCCTGCTTCTCCCTCTCCCGTTCCCCTTGTTTGTGTTCCCTCTCTCACTGTCTCTGTCAAATAAATAAATAAAATCTTAAAAAAAAAAAAAAAAAGAAAGGAAAACCTAAGCCACTGTTTCCCATTCACATTTTCTCTCAAATGTGCTGTCAAATAAAAATGTTGACACTAGCAATGAATTGAAAACCAGTACCACGTGCCATAAACAGAAGGGACCATGAAAAAGAAATATCATGATTGCAATGTGAAGGGTTCCAGCAGGATCCTGAGGGCTGGGAGCCTTGGGTTTGCTACCTCTTTGGTTACCAAGACAAATGAGAATGAGAATGAAGAAGAGAAAGAGGAAGAAAACTGAGAGAAGGTAAGAATGGGTGGTAGAGACGTATTCAAGACACTTCAGAACCAAATGGAGACTTTTTGAATTAATCGATGGGCATAAACCGGAACTGCAAGGCCATGCTTTTTGCTCGGCAAACTGATACATTATTGAATGCCACGTGTGAGTACTGCCTGCAGCCATCTCCCCCTCCTTAGGAAACGCCTAGCTTCCCCAGGGCTGTCCCAGGCAGAAAGACCCCAAAATGTCCTCAGAGGAAGGACAGTCCACACCCAACACTCAGAGAAGGAGGGTACACCATCACCCACAATAACCACTGTAAAGTTCCGTTTTCTGATGAAATGCAACGACTATTTAGAAATGATGACATTTATCCCTTAAAGTAAGTATTAAGTCACTTTTTGCCCCAGAAATCTCCCTTTAAGATGATCTCAAACCCTTGTAGCTGTAAATCCTTGGATAATATACCAACTGACTCAACGTCAACGTGGGCAGGACAGGGGAAGCCCCCATTAAATTCCCGTTTTTCAAAATATCTGAAAGCAGGCATTTTCAAGGAGTTGACACTAGCAGGCAGTTAAACAGAACAAATCTATTAGGAAAAAAGTTGGCAGAATGAGGACTAAAGCTTACTTTGTGGGCATGGCCAGTGGCAGAACCAATCGTAGATGAGGCCTCACCTCCCTGAGGTAACTGTCCACAGAAACTTAGCACTTGTGAGGGCTTCAAAGCCTGACAAGTCCCTGGTGCCCAATACTTGATAAGGAAAAGGTCCAGTCTACCTTCTGGTCAGCTCATAGAGTGCTGGGCCAAGGAACACCAGGGTAGAGGAAACATCTAGAATCACAAAGTAAGGTGCGCCTCAGATAAATTGCTAACACACTGAACAGGCACACAATCTGCACGACACCCCACAACTCAAGACCGGAGACTCAACCCTTCTCTCCAAAACGCCCCCTACCCTCTTCAAAACCCCATCATCCCGTGTACGGAGCTCGGCTGAAGCCCTCACAGAACTGACACACACATTACTTAGGACCACTTGTATTTAAACACTACTGCCCAGAGTTCCAGATCCCTGTCTGTTCACCACATCTTTTTGGCAGGACTACTAGGAGGTAGGGGCTGCGTTTGGGGCTGGCTGGTGTCCTCAAAGACGTCCCAAGCTGTAGGTCTTGGGAAAGAGACAGGTGAAGGGGCCACAGAATAAGCCAGCGTCATAAAAATTATTTTGAGCTGAAGCCATTTGCTTTCCTGAAATCCCTCATCCACCTAAAAGCAGGGCCTCCCAAAAGAACTTGATTGTCATAAATCCCCTCCCTGGGAACAACTGGAATCTTCTCTTTTTGCAGATGAGAAGTTGGCAGCCAGACAGATGTTTTCATGAACTCTCATATCTCCCATCTATTCCCCTCGGCGTTCATTTATCTTTCCAAAAAGTTGCTTGTTTTATCATGAGTGACCTTCCACCCCTCCCCCTTCCAAGAAGTCATTTGTTCTCACAGAAATGCCTCTCTGCCCTTGTCTATCCTCTCTGCCCAGGTGACCTGTAAGCCCCAAATTCCAACCACTCCTTGAGCCACCTTCGTGAATGCCCATGCTTACCTAGGCCATTAAATCTGGGTTCTTTCCTCTTGCTGATCTGTCTTCTGTCAGGTTTACTTGCAAACCTCCAAACACTAAACAGAAAAGGGTAGGAGGAAGGTTTTAATCCCCCAACACAGGCAGTCACAGCACAGGGCGGTTGGTATCAGGAAGGCCAGACCCTCCCCCAGGCACTGTGCATGGGAGGTTGTAGCCGGTCACAGCACCTTCTAGTAACTTCAGGCCTCCGGAGGCCTCTGGGACCCACAACCCCAGCTCAACGCAGGCAGTGGAGGATGGAGGTAACAGAGGCAAATGGCTCCCCTTGAACTCAACAGATGGAATGTTGGGACACCCCCCCTCCCCCAGAGAGGTGGTACCATCCATTCATCTCAGAGGCACATCCCACCGAGCGGCCCAGTGGGACACTTGTCCAGGGCTACACAGAGAATTTCCGCTCTCAGCCTGTCAGGCCAACACCTTTGCCAGCATGAGTTTAATAGACTTTAACAAAGAAAAAAAAAAAAAAAAACGGAAGAGGCCACATGCATGCCCTCCCACCCAGCGTAGGAGAAGTGGAAACCCTTTATTCTCCTTATGCCAAAATTTGTTTTGCTGGGAGAAGCTTCTTTTCACCGAGCCTCCAGGCTCTTTACCAGCCAGGGTCAAACAAAGAAGCTTAGAGAACCACAGAACAAATAAACCAAAACAGCCCACAGAGAGCAAGGACAGGAAAGGCCCCCAGTGGCAAATGGAGCCAACTTCCACCCAGCCTGGGTGCCCCAGCCCAGCCCGGCACAGCCCTGATGACGCCCGCGAGGACAGCTCTGTCTTCTCTTTATTAGCCTCCGCCTCTGCGTCCGCCAGTGTCACGCTAAAGCATCCATCCAGGGAACTTGTCTCTTTTTTCCCCCCCACTCCTTCTTAAAATTATTAACATCCACTTAAAAGGAAGGGGCGGGAGGGGGTGTAGCGCTTGCCCTCTTTTCAAATCGCTCGTGAAGGGAATATAGCTTATCACAACAGGTGCACCAGCCACTTACAAAAAACAGAGGCAGTGTGGAGCTGAAAGGCTAGGAAATTGCTTGTTCTCTTTGTCAGCTGCTCCTACGGCCGTGCAAAGCCTGCTTAGGAGAGAGATATTGTGTCCCTGCTTTAAAAAAAAAAAAAAAAAAAAAAAGTGGGGGGTAGGCGGGGGGAAAGGTTTAAGGTTGCCAAGGGCTAAGAGGAGAGAGCAGTGTTGGGGGCTGGAATGGCAAGATGGGGGAGGGCGTGGTGTCCTGTAGCGGTTTTGGAAAGGCAATGGGGCCTGGTGGCTGGATGAGAAAGCTCTGTCCCAAACTTTCTGGAAAGCTCTGGCAGCATATCCTCGCCCCCACAGCAGGATGGGGGGAGAAGGAAAAAAAAGGAAAAAAATGACACCCAGGCTGGCTAAAACACACAGGGGGAACCAGAGAACAGCCGAATGTGTAGACGGTGTACACTATATTATCATATATTACGTATATGAGATCAAATGAAAGAAGTATTGTTCAGAAACTACCTTGTATGGCAGGCAAGACAAAGCTGGTTTAGTCACCCCTGAGGAGAGACAGTGTCTTCCAAGCTATCCTCTTCAGCTGCATGCTTTACTTGTAAATTAGGGAGCCGCCTGTGTGGTATTGGCCCAATGACCTCCAGCTTCCGAGTTTCAGACTCTTGTAGTGTCCTTGTCCTGTGCTCCCCAAGCCAAGCCATTGGAGGGGCCCAGGCGGCGAAGGGGCAGCTCTCCCCCACAGCCAAGGCCACGCTGATCTCAGATCTGTAAGATATGGATGAATTGAACTTTCTTCCCCTTGGGAAAGCTGTCCTTATCATCTGAAGGAAGATTATTTGTTTTGCTTAAAAATACAGATAAGACAGTGGTGGAGATCATGGCCAAAGAATCTGCAGCATTGCCCCAAGTAAGTGAACAGAAGACAGAGCCATAGGCCGCAAAGCCATTGGGTTTTACAGTCGTGCAATGATTCTACCATTAAAAGAAATGATGTAGGTCTGAAGGTAGGACTTCAGAAAGGCAGCCGTGGTAGATCATCGAGTTAAAAGGGACAGCAGTAGCGGAGTGGTGAGCGTGAATCCCATTTTTGTTGCAATATATTGACCTTTTCTTTTTTTAATCATGCCAGAAATCTGAGAACCAAAACCATCTACCCCTACACACAGCTTTGGACACTGAGGTCTAAAACTACCACCCATACACACTCAGCAACCCCCGTCGACCATCCGATACTAACAGGACTCCACGAGTCCCTTGTCTCCATACCTTGACTTCATTATTCCAGAACATTCCAGTCAGACACTTCCTCAGAAGCCCATGAACTTTTCAATGGAAAACAGATTGTGTAAGCCAGAAAATTCTGAACCCCACACCTCAAAATCCTCACCTGCTGTTTTCTACCGACCCTGGACTGCGGCGTCATGATCCTTACCCCATCTTTGATCAAGCACTGTGCTTGAAAGACATGCCTTAAATGAGACTTCCAAATCTCCATCTGTTTCAACCTTGCCATTCCCTCTGGAGACACTGGCAGGGCTCTAAATGGTGTTTCCCTTACCACGGGAAACACGAGCCTGTGTTCGCCTGAAGGAATCCAGAATATAGCCCTGGAAAGAGGGGTTCGGAGTTTCTCTTCCTTCCTTCCCTCCTTCCTTCCTTCCTTCCTTCCTTCCTTCCTTCCTTCCTTCCTTCCTTCCTTCCTTTTCTTTCCCCTCTTCTTTTCCCCCTGAATTCCCCTTATCTGCCTAACAAAAATCCCCTCCTCAGGACTTTTGCAAGCAGCAAAAATGGACTCCTATCCCTGGAGACAAGAAACCTGGCACGGGGATAAGGAATTACCTAAATAGACATCGCAAAGCTATCCCATCTCCCATCTCTTCTCTTAAGGGCCCTTTATCTTTCCTAAAAGTCATTTGTTGTCACATTAGTACCTTCCTCCTATTCAGATGGCACATAAGCCCCAAATTGTAACTGCCATCTTGAATCACATTCTTCTGCGAAGGCCCACTTCCGTGTGTATGAATAAAAATCTGTGTTTTCGCTCGTTGTTCTGTCTTTTGTGAATTTAATTTGCAGGCCCTCAAATAAAGAAACTAAAAGGATCAAGGAAAAGGTTTTTTTTCTCCATGACATGACAAATCAAAGAAAAGACATAGGCAGACAACGCCACCATCCATGATGAAAGTTAATAGGTTACTAGTACATATCGACTCGCTAAAGTCAAAGTTAAGGAAATTCACTGGAAACAGTAAACCTTGATATCCAAATGGGATATATCCCCAGATCTTCATGAATCCCCAGTCATGATTCTCCATGAAACTCCTACTATGTGCTTAAGAACCATATTCTTGTGACCTCTTCACTCCTCAGTACCATGAGCAGGTGCACGTCTTTCCAGAGGCTTTTTAAAAAGTTAATAGACTTTATTTTTTAGGACAGTTTTAGATTTATAGAAAAATCGAACAAACGGTCCAAAGAGTTCCATAAAAGCCCCACGCTCACCCCCTACGTAGTCGCCCTTATTATTAACACCGTGCATTACTATGGTTCATTTGCTACCATTAATGAACCAAGATTGAGACATTCTTCTTAACTAAAGTCCATACTTTTTCCAGATTTCCTTAGTTTTCACCAAACGCCCTTTCCTCTGTTGCAGGATCCCATCCAGCGAACCACATATATCTAGTTGTCACGTCTCCTTAGGCTCTTCTTGGCTGTGACAATTTCCCAGACTTATCTTGTTTTTGATGAGCTTAATAGTTTTGAAGAGGACTGGCCAGGTACTTTGTAAGACATTCTTTCATTGGAATCTGTCTGTTTTTCTCAAGCTTAGAGTAGAATTATGAGTTCTGAAGAGGAAGATCACAGAGGTGAAGTGCCATTTTCATCATACCGTGTCATGTACGTACTCTCGACAGGACTCACCACTATATGTATTAACCTCGATCGCCTAGCTAAGGTGATGGTTGTCAGGTTTCTCCATATTATTTTTTTTTCTTATAGACTTTATTCATTTGAGAGAGGGAGAGAGAGCACGAGCAGGGAGAAGGGGCAGAGAGAGAGGGAGAAGCCGACTCTGCAGAGAGCAGGGAGCCCGACGTGGGGCTCGATCCCAGGACACTGAGATCATGACCTGAGCCGAAGACAGATGCCCAACCGACTGAGCCACCCAGGCATCCCCAGGCTTCTCCACTTTGAAGTTACTCTTTGTTTCCCCTTTTCTGTACTGCGTTCTTTGGAAGGAAGTCACTATGTCCAGCCACGTAAGGAAGTAAGGAGTTAAACAACTCTTCCTCGAGGGCAGAATACTGGTAAGAATTATTTGGAATTTTCTGTACAGGAGATCTGTGCCTTCGTCCCTCTTTGTTGATTTATTTAATCCCTTATTTATATCCATATGGACTCATGGATATTTATTTTATACTTTGGATTTTAATCCAGTACGACTTCATTTTGTGACTCAAACTGTTGCCACTTTGGCCATGGGACTTCTTTCAGCTGGCTCCTGGGTCCCTTTGACACACACATGCCATTGTTGTGGGGGGTTGGGGCTTGGTTTGGTTTTGCATTTCCTTACGTATTGAGGCCTCAAGATGCTCCTGATTCACTTTGCATATTTCCTGCCCCAACCGAGGATCAGCCATTTCTCCAAGGAGCTCAGGGCCATATTTCACAAAGAAATTCAGTTTCCATCACAAGACATTCGAGGGTAGACAAGACTAGCAGAGAGCAGAGCCTAATGAAGAGGCAGATGAAAGCAGGGTGGCCGACCTGCTGGGCACCCTCCTTAGGACTACTTCTTGCTGCCCCCTCCCCCTCCCACCCCCAGGCTAATGACCAGTATGAGTCAAGTTCATGCCTCCATTTTTATCTTAAAATATTTTATCATTCTTCTGATTCATGCACTTACACAGAATTATTTTTGAATTTCATGCCCCAGTAAAATGTTGATATGTGACATGTCATCGTCCTTCTAGAATTGTTTGGTCATAGTGAAAACCAGTTCATTGCAGAGAGATACAGAACACATCGTGGGATCCCAGCCACTCCAACCTGCTTCTGTCTTCTATATCCTGCTGTGAGTCAACATTTTTGGCCTTGAGGGCAGCCCGGTGCCACGCCTATAACCAGTTGTTCAGGTTATTTCCCTTTACTCATCTATCCATCCCCAAGTTCAAAGCCACTTTCCCAATTGGTGGGTTTTTAGCTTTTTTAGTAGAGAGCGCTTTTCTCCTATGAAATCACCATACAGAGAATTGTAACACACGGAAGTGGTAAAAAGTGGTATTTTATTAATAGACACGTCTTACAAACTCAAATTAGCGATATTTACCTGGAATAAAACCAGTAAGAACAACGGTGCTTGGGTGCACATAAAATTTTTGAGTGCGGAGCCACGGAACACAGTGGTCATCTTCCATCAGCCCTATCATCCAGTTTACTTCTGTATTTTGTTGGAGCACAAAACGTCAAGAAAATTGAGGTTAACAAAAATTTGTTTAAAAACAGACACCATTTGCTACTACTTCGCCACAGTTCATCTTACAGTCTCAAGATAGTCTCCAATGAAGCAGAAGATGCAGAAGCAGCTATATTACAAAGTCTACGCAAAAATGCATACATTTCATAGCAAACGGTAACATCTTGGGAATCTTCAGTTTTCTAAGATTTAGCATCGTGTATATTGCTTTACAGCAGGTATTTTTAATAGCTTAGACTATTTTTAAATGAAATGTTATAAACATTTATGGAAACTCTTAAGTGCCGTCCCCGAGTCTAAAGTTTGTGAGGGGCGCCTGGCTGGCTCAGTCGGTGAAGTGTATGGCTCTTGATCTCGGGGTTGTGAGTTCGAGTCCTGCACTGGGTGTAGAGAGTATTTAAAAAAAAATGTTTGTGACACACTTGCTAGCCCCTGGGCAGTTGTATTTTCTGGAAGTCCCTCCCCTCCAGAGAAGTGACTTATTTAACTATACTATTATTAATTCTCTCGACCTGGCATTATAGGGCCCATTTCCTCTGGACAGAATTTGGAAGCAGAATTCTTGCTGAAGACTTACTGGCTGATGTCCACCTTGGCTTTCTAATTGGGTACATATTAAAGGCCCTTGAATTTTTTTTTAAGATTTTATTTATTTATTTGAGAGAGAGAGAGAAAGAGAAAGAGAGAGCACATGAGCATGGAGGAGGGGCAGTGGGAGAGGGAGAAGCAGACTCCCCGCTGAGCAGGGAGCCCGATGCAGGGCTCGATCCCAGGATCCTGAGATCATGACCTGAGCCAAAGGCAGGTGCTCAACCAACTGAGCCACCCAGGCGCCCCCGCCCTTGAATTTTTAAAGAAAGCCTAATGGAAGAACTTTAGACCGGAGGGCATGTAGCGGGAGACAATTTCAGAAGACAGGCTTTTCCCTCTTTCGCGAGTATACAAAGCCAGTCATATTATAATAACACAAATCATGCGGAAGCACAGCGCTTACCGTGAAATGGGCCGTACCCTAGGGAGTTCGTGTTTGCGCGTACGAACCCAATCGAGTCATCATCACCAACGTATGAGGTAGCTAGCCCTCTCTCTCCATTACACACATTAGAAATTCAGGCCCAGAAAGCTTTTAAAAAACTTTCCCCAGGTTTCACAGCTTATAACTGGCAAAGCTAGGATGTGAACCTAGCCACTCTGGCTCCAAAATCCGGGATCTTAAACAACATACTGCCCCTGGATACCATAATTTCTGTAGTTGGTGGACCTGCATCGTACTTCTTATTAATTTATTCTAGAAACACGCCTGTTTATAGAGTGCCTGTTTGCAGCCGCGTTCGGCCTCGGATGCAGAGAAGTGCATTATTGCTACAAACACTCTCAAAGCCTCTGCCACGCTCTTCTGCAACCTTACACCCCTGTCTGCAGCTCACACACACCGGCTGCTCACACACCATCAGCCACAGGAGCCTACGGGCCGCTCACACCACACTCCTCGGCTCTCCTGCCTCTAGGTGTTTACTGAAGCTGCTACTAACAAGCCCTTCCTCTCCTAAGACTCTGTGAACTCCTTCTTCTAAAAGCCTCAGGCCCCATCCTATCTTCTCCATAAAGCTTCCAGAGCCCTCGAATGAAATCTCTCTCTCCTTTCCTTGTATTTAAGCAGACTCTCTCTGGGCTTCTCCTCTGGCAGCTCGCACGGATGGGGAGCTTCTTAAGAAAACCTAAAGTACATCTTTTCATTTTCTATGTCCCCAGAACTAATAATTAATACAGCGTTTATAGCCTCTGTTTATTATTATATTCATATATGCATATATTGTATTCATGCATATGTAAAATATAACAGTCAAATATAACGAGGTCTCTAAAATTGTCTGTTGAAATGCATACACAGCAAATAGTGGATGCCAACTGTATCACTGAGGAAAGGCAGCTCCTGTTTTCTGGGAGCTTACGGTCTAATTGTAGAGATGCCAGCCAAGAGAACAACCACAAATGATGCTGATGGGCAGAGAGTGAAATGGGGTGGAAAGCGCAAGTGGTCATCCGAAGAACCGAAATGTAGTCCGGGGCCACGACACCACCTATGTGAGCTGGGACAAGTAGCTTTTCTCTTCAGTAAAAGGAGGCTCGACAGTATTAACATTCCTTCAGTGAGTCCGTGAGAGGACTGGTGATCGCCAAGAATGCTCTCTGAAGGACTGCATCCTGCCAAGGAGAAGGGACACAGCAGAACTCGTGGAATGAGAGGGCCTCTCTCTGTACCATCAAGAAGCAATCAACCACAATAAATACCAAAATCAATAAAATTCAGAAGAGGACTCTTGGGAAAGCATCAAAGTTACACGGAGTGTGGTCATGACAGATCAAGTCAAGAGAGGAAGGTCTGAATGGAGCCCAGAAGGGGAGCTGGGAAGGAAGGGATGGTTAGGGCTTACCCAACCATGAATCTGGCCACAGCCACACCGTCATTACAATGACACGCTCCAGCACTGCGGGGAGAGAGCCAGGCCTGCCCCTCACTTAGACCGAAATCTCCCAGAGCCAGCCAACAATTTTCTCTGTGATTCCCTGAATACTGAGCAACCTTCTAATGACTAGTTTTGCTCTCCAGCTTCTGGTGTAATGACACAGAGGAGATTTTCCTCCTTTAGCAGCCGGAATGAGACTTCCTCCCGGGGACAGTCCTAGACTTACCAGGAAGAAACCCGTTCATTAACCACATGGGCTGAGGGATAAAATCCCAAGCAATAAATAATAATGCCGATCCCCTTCTATGGAGCCTAGGTCCTGACCCCTTAGGGGCCTTTATTTTGCGAGCCTTACGATGAGTTTAGGTCTATAAACTTGACGATGACTTTGGTCACAATCGAATCGCTCCATATGATGAAAACGGGAAGAATTTGCAAATTACAGGAAAACCAGGGTGGGAGGGTGGGGAGGGTGGCCGGAGATGTCAGGCACTGGGTTGGGTAAAGAGACTTCGGGGAGGGGCGCCTGGCTGGCTCAGTCGGTACAGCGTGCCACACTTGATCTTGGGGTTGTGCGTGAGCCCCACATTTGGGTATAGAGATTACTTTTAAAAAATTAAAAGTCTTTTAAAAAAGAGAGAGAGAGAGTCTTCGGAGAGAACAGACTATCTAATGGGCATTTTAAGCTGTTGGCAGGGGAGTACGCGGTGAGCCTCCTCACCTCCCATTCAAGAATGGCGTTGCTGCTGTTTTGAAGAACGCTAAGAAGGTTCTTCAAAGAACAGAGATGCCACGTGGAGCCGACCAATCAGAGCAGCAGGGCCCCAGTGGCCTGTTTCACCAGGAGGAGGCAGAGGCAGGAAGCCCTGGGTGGCCTCCGTAAGTGTGGGCTCATCATAATAGCACCCCCGCTTTCTGGGACGTAAGCCACCTTGCTGGGCGTTCGATGAGATTGCATCGGCCCCTCAGGGAATGGTCACCTCTGGTGAAATCATGACACAAAGTTTCTGAACTCACCCAGCTGGGGAACAGGGACAGTCAATGGCTTTACCATCCTCCGTGCCATGCAGCATGACTCACTATCACCTGAAAGACTCCAGCGACCTACAGACTTGTCCACGATGCCATACTCAGCCCTCCTCAGTTGCCACCTCAGTAAACCGAACCACAGGCTGCTGGGAGATTGGGACGGACCTCCATGACACCCAATTCCAAGCTTCTGTGTTCCAGGGCGCCTGGTGGCTCAGTTGGTTAAGCGTCCGACTCTTGATTTTGGCTTAGGTCATTTTCTCAGGGTCGTGGGATCCAGCCCCATCCATGTTGGGCTCCGCACTGGGTGTGGAACCTGCTTGGGATTCTCCCTCTGCCTCTCCCCACCTGCTCTCTCCCTCTCTCTCTCTCAAAAAAAAAAGGAAAAAAACCTTATTTCATCTTATTCAGAGCAAGCAACCTCCTGTGGCTTTCTAACGGGCACTAAACGGATTGGCTCAAGCATTGAACCACTGGCATAATGAGCAGCAAAAGGAGAGGGAGCGTTCCAGAAAAAAACGGGTGACTTGTCCCCAGAAGTCACCTCAGAATCCAGGGGTCTGCTCTCTTATTCTGCACATAGACGAGAACGTCAAAGAAAGGCAGGCAGAGGAAGAGATGTGAGCTGGAAAACTCCCACCTGCACACAGCCACATCCCGTCCTGCCTCAATCACAACTTACTTTAAGAGGTTCAACAACATGGCACCCAGGAGGGAGAGAAGGCCTAGAGAAGACCCGAGACCCTGGACGCCGCAGAAGATTTCCACATCTGGCTTTGTGTGTCCCTTTGGTGAGAGACAAGAGGGCACTGGCTCAGGCTGACGGCAGCAGCCACTGTGAAGAGAGGAGCCAAGTTCAAGGAAATGTGACGGGAAAGAGAATGGGAACACATCCATCAAGTAATCCCCAGTGAGGATCTGAGACTGCTTTCCTGACCAGGCGCACATCCCCTGCCCAAATGCCAGCAACTCGTCTTAAATGCAAGTCACAGTAATGTGGACCAGGTGTTTCAACGTCCTACCATGATGGCTGGCAAGACCATCAATGGAGAGTCATAATGGCGACAACATCTGAAGTACATCTGTGTTGAAACACAGAACAGGCAAGCTTTTCTTTCTTCTCCAAGTAGGTGTCTGTTCTGCATTTCCATGGTGATAGCATCACGGAGACTTGGGACCGCGAGTCTTTTTGGAACAGCTCCCCCAGCCTTGACAGTAACACTGGTGTTTTCTTTTTGCGGTTGTTGTTTGTTTTAAAGAAAAGGACACCCTGATGATGGGAGATGTTGCTTCAGCGAGGCAACTGGCATTTTCAGGGTCAGAGCTGTGGATGCCCAGGGGTGGTCCCCACACAAACATAGGAGCTAGGAGCTTAGGAGGCCCCAAAAAATCATCTGTCCCTGGTCCGTCCTCTTGGGCTGCCCCTGTCCATAAAGAGGGCCCCTTACAAAGGTCCTCAGGATCACAGGCAACATTTTTCAAAGTTAAGACCTCGGAATTGAAGACAGATCCATTCCCTTTTTGAGCAGTGTCTCCAATCAGCCGAGGTGAGGTTGTCCTAAGAATTCAGTGGCGATTCACAGCCATGCACGTAATTCAGCTAAGGTACTGCTGGGCCTCCCGGGGCCCCGAACTGGGAACTGGAAAGTAGAGCCACACTTTCTCAGCTGATCTCGGTCTCTTTCTAGTTCTCTGTCTTTCCAGTTCTGCTCTCCTGTTTTCTTTCTTTTCTTCTTTCTCTTTTTAATTTATGTATTTATTTAAGTAATCTCTACTCCCATCGTGGGGCTCCAACTCACACCGGAGATCAAGAGTCGTGTGCTCTTCCAACTGAGCCAGCCAGGCATGCCCCTGCTCTCCTGTTTTCTCTCTCAACAACTCTTCTCCACTTGCTCATCATGGTTCTAATCCAGAATGCTGACCCCAGCCTGCGTCTCTACAACCTCCCAGGTCTTGGGCCCACGGCCAACTGGAACAGCCCAGCACCAAGTTCCAGGAAATGACCTGACTATGGCTTAGTTCATTTGTTTGGACCAAACTATACAAGTCACAGGTGGTGGGCCGGGTCCTCTGGTCAGGTGTCTTCACTGGATGCAATTCACCAAGGCCTCCTACACCCCCACGGTCCCAGGTAGGGAGGGCATCCTGCACCCCCGCAGTCCCAGGTAGGGAGGGCCTCCCGCACCCCCGCGGTCCCAGGTAGGGAGGGCCTCCCGCACCCCCGCGGTCCCAGGTAGGGAGGGCCTCCTAGGAGGAGGAAAGCAATTACACTGAGCAAGCCCCTTGTTTTTATTTACTTCCCCACTTCCTTATGTATAAAATCAGGGTGATGATACCTTGTCATTAGTTCCCAGCCCCACTGGAAGGACCACAGGACATAGGGTTGGGTTGGGTTGGGTTGGGTTTTTGAAGGAGAGCCTTCGTCATTTCAAGGCCCAGGACACAAACCTGAGACCCAGAGCCCAAGCTCACCTGGCAAAGAGCAGGGACACTTTCAGCAAGAGGAGGAATCTCCCATTTCCTGAGTGTGCCCACAAAGCAGAGACCACTTCTGGGTAGAAGGCCAAACTGCTATAGGGAACTGAAAAGCCTCGAGCGTCCCACAGCCCAGAGAGGCACAGAGAAGCCTTTCTCGGTAGGGGTGCTACTGGCACGGGTGGGGGTGGGGGGGCAGACCAACCCATTGTGGGATGGGACTGCGCCTGTGGTGTTCGCTGTTCCAGCCTCAGCGTCGGGCATTCCCGAGGTGCCCCAGACGCTGTGACTACGACAACAACAGTAATGACCACATATCAGAACCATCCTCCACATACGGCTAAATGCCCTCTCGGGGACGACCACCCCTGGGAGAAAGCTGGGACCAGATGCCACCAGAGCAAGCTCTGGGGACAGCTGTGCTCTGAGGGAAAAAAGAAAAGGAATAGCGTAAGTATGCCTGAAAGAATTTAGGTCTGACCTAGCAGAAACCTTTTGGGAGGGACGCCTGGGTGGCTCAGTCAGTTAAGCGTCTGCCTTTGGCTCAGGTCATGATCCCAGGATCCTGCGATCAAGTCCGGTGTCAGGCTCCTTGCTCAGCAAGGAGTCTGCTTGTCCCTCTGCCTGCTGTTCCCCCTGCTTGTGCCCTCTCTCTCTCTCTGACAAATAAATAAAATTAAAAAAAAAAAAAAGGAAAGAAAGAAAGACACTTTTGGGAGTCATTGTAAAACAGCCTAACAAATTGCCAGAGAATGGCTATAGACTTTTTAGAGTTCTGAGTGCGGGTGTGTGCGTGAGTGTCCGGAATAAAGAAGATAACCATCTTCTTGAAACAGTGAAGTCCATCCCCACACAGACGTAAGAGAAAAGTTGAATTGACTGCTTGGGCTTTCAGACGGTACCTGGAAAAGCGGTGGTGAGGAGTCTAAGGGACTAGAATTAATGTCCCATATTCTGTTAAAAGACACGTAGTAATATCACTCCTGACAGACACAATTACACCCTCTAATGAGGCACTGTCACCTGTTAATAGTAGTTATGGCCATTTTCAAATAATTAACAGTAATACAGAGACAATACATCACGACAGCATGCAAATACGTGGCTACCGTGTGCGCGGGCAGGTAAGGTCGCTCACATCTTGCTGATAGGGACCTCACGCGCAGAGCCAGCTTCGCCCACAACGCTCCTCAGCCTTCCGTTGCTTTCCTTCCATGGATGCCAAGCCACAATTCCCCCTTCCATGAGAACAACCGGTAGCCTTCTAAATTTCCCCAGAAACCCGATCAGTCGGACTTTCCACAGCCACGAGGAGGAATTAATACAGTAACCAAATAGGTCTTGCTTTGTCGGCTTACCCACTCCACCCTGACCGGCCACTAATCAACTCCTCGTGTTTGAAAATAAAATTTGATTTTATCAGGAAAGAGAAGCTGCCCAGGGCTCCGTGGCCACTCAGAACAGAAACGCCAGGGCCTGCCTCATTTTTCCAGAGTCTGGTTCTAGTGTGTACTTTTTTCTCCTTATTCCCGGTCCCCAGAAATGTGGGTGGTAGCCTTAAGTGCCTGGGTGCTAGCCAGCTGGGTTTTCTTCCTGATTCCTTCATGGCCAGTTTGTGCTTTGGGGTAAGCGTTTCACTTTCCCAAGGATTCCACGAGGCAGGAAAGCGGGCACGACAAAAACCTTCCTCATCTACTTTGTGAGGGGTGAGGGGAAGGTCAATGGGCCTCTGGATGAGAATATGAAACCGTGCCCCTGGGGCCACCCCGGAGGTGAGGCTGCTTCCCGGGTTTGATCCCGGGTGTGAGGAAGTTGGGATCTTTGGGGCAATACGGTGACGCTAACTGAAATCCTCCCATGCTCACCGAGGGCTGACCGCACGCGCTGGGTCAGGGCTGGGGGAACACAGCAGTGATGGCGTACGCACTGAGGACCAGCACACGCCACCCCACAGTGTGCCAAAATCTCTCTCTCTTTGGCATACGGATTATTTTGACTTAAAGGTCTTTGAGAACTAACAGCTTGGGGAAAGTTCTAAAACCAGGGCACAGTTTTCCATTTGTAAAGGAAGTTCACATTCATGAAGGAAAGGAAGGAGGATTGGACAAGTCCTCATCAGTGGTGCAAGAAGGCAAGGAGTTAACTCTTCACAACCTGGCGAAGTCGGTGGCACATGTGACGCTTGATCCCAGGGTTGTGAGTTCAAGCTCCCCTTTGGGCCTAGAGCTGACTTTAAAAAATAAATAAGATAAATAAATGTTACAACAAACCTTACTAAACAACCTTTGTTTACCCATACTTTTCCTGGGCACCTTCCCGTAATTTGACTCTCCCACGCAAAAGCCCCAAACCACCATCTTTATCTTAGCCCCGGATGGTACAGGAACCCATGTTCTCCTCACCCCTTGGGGTACCTCATCTCCGGCTGCCCCCATGTGTACACACGGCATACACACGTTCATAAACTTCTGTTTTTCTCTTGTGAATCTGTCTTTGGCCCCAGCTGGAGAATTTCTAGAAACTTCTAACCTGAAGCACTCCACCTGATGCGGTTTGGGGTGTTTAGTCTGATCATTCAAGGAATCCCAGAAAATCTTAACACTTGCCACCACGGGGATATGAGTCCTTCTGAGTCATTTATCTGGATGCACACTGCTGGGATGAGAAAAAGAATGCGGATTTCTCATTTTAGAGATAATAAAACTGAAGCCCAGATTAGTGAAGACTCTCATTCCTCTCCTACGAAAGCTTTCTACTAAAAATTACCTCCTTTATAAATCCTCAAATGAATACGTGATATTAGAATGCTGAACGATACCACAAGACAGATGAGCGTTGATTTAAATGCCGTGATCTGACAGATCCGGCCATCAGTCATAACCGGACGTCTCAGGAGAGCCATCCTTTAGACATGAACTTGGGGATAGCACGGGCAGAATTTACAGCTGAACCAACTCTGCATTGGAACTGTCCTTCCCCAGGTGGCTAGGGTGCCAGGGCTCCAATTGGAGCCCACAATAGTATTTCCAGTATCGCCCCGAGAGTTTGCTGAGCCCACCCCAGCGTTTCTAACAGAGTAGGTCTGAGTGGGAAGTGAGAAATTGTCCTTCTAACAACAGTTCATGCTATGTTAATGCTGAGGCCACAGGTTATAGGGGAGACGGTGCTGTACTTTGAGAAGTTGGTGCTGAAACAAAGATGCCCCCTACATATTTATTTAATTTATATATATATATATTTAATTTATTTAATTTATACAATTATATATTTATATATTTTTATTTAATTTACACAAATTTTAAGAAAACTGGTAATTACTTCCTTTTTTTTTTTTAAGCTTTTATTTATTTTGTTTGCCAGAGAGAGAGAGCAAGCACCAGCAGGGGGAACGGCAGGCAGAGGGAGAAACCGGCTCCCTGCTGAGCAAGGAGCCCCATGTGGGACTCCATCCCAGGACTGTGGGATCATGACCTGAGCCGAAGGCAGATGCTTAACCAACTGAGCCACCCAGGCATCCCCAGTAATGTACTTTCATAAGCCTTCTGAATGGTGCTATGGGCTGAATTGTACCCCACCCCCCAAATTTATACGTTGAAGTTTTAATCCCCAGTCCCTTAGAATGTGACCCTATTTGGAGATAAGATTTTTAAAGAGGTGATTAAATTAAAATGAGGTCTTTTGGGTATGACTGGTGTCCTTATAAGAGAAGGAAGTTAAGACACAGATACACACAGAAGAAAGACCACATGAAGACACAGGGAGAAGATATCCGTCTACAAGCCAAGGAGAGCAGGCAGAAGAAACCAACCCTACTAACACCTTGCTCTCAGCCTCCTGGTTTCCGGGATTGTGAGAGATAACTTTGTGTTGTGAGAGCCAGTCAGGCTGTGTATTTGGTTATGGCAGCCCCAGCCAACTAATACATGCGGAGGGTAGGACGGCACGAAGGATTATACTAGGAACCAAGGGCTCTGCCTTCTAGCATCAGTGCTGCCTATGGGCGGACAAAATTCTTCCTCTAGAGTCGCCAGACCTCCCACCTCAACTAGTCAGCACTCTTCTGTCAAATGGGAGTAGCAACCTACCCTCTTTCCGCCACATAGGGTTTTTGCGAAGCTCACAACTGGGAACTTACGAAAATGTTTTTTGAATTACAAAGTTCTCTGCCCTGGCTCTGAACAGTGAGAAATCCAAATCATCATCATCATCACCTGTCTGAGGACACTGGGAAGCTGTGGAACTCTCCAGAAGTGCCAGGACCCAGACAGAATGGAAGCTCACTGAGGTGAGCTGGACCATTTGCTGGTTTTTTAAGCACTTTTGAGCTGGAGGCTGAGAATCCATGCAGAGGTTGTGACTGTAGAGAGGACTAGGGAACAGGAAAATAAATCAGTAGAAAACACCTACACTCAAGTTGAGGGAGCAAAATGGATGAAAAACACAGAAGAAAGGAAGGATAAGAGACACATGGGACATATGTCCCATGAAAAGATTTAGCCATCCAAAAGTTAAGAGAGATGTAACTGGGGGCGCCTGGGTGGCACAGCGGTTAAGCGTCTGCCTTCGGCTCAGGGCGTGATCCCGGAGTCTTGGGATCGAGCCCCGCATCAGGCTCCTCCGCTATGAGCCTGCTTCTTCCTCTCCCACTCCCCCTGCTTATGTTCCCTCTCTCGCTGGCTGTCTCTATCTCTGTCAAATAAATAAATAAAATCTTTAAAAAAAAAGAGAGAGAGAGAGAGAGATGTAACTGGAGTCCCAGAAAGGAGGAGAATGGAGGCAGAAGCAATTGTTGAAG
This sequence comes from Ursus maritimus, assembly GCF_017311325.1. Lineage (NCBI taxonomy): Eukaryota > Metazoa > Chordata > Mammalia > Carnivora > Ursidae > Ursus > Ursus maritimus. Next base: position 25,676,989 of record NW_024425564.1, read on the forward strand.
AATTCTCCAAAATTACCAATAGCCATCTAGGCACAGAATCTAAAAAGCAACAAATAGAAATAGTACTGGGGGTGCCTGACTGGCTTAGTTGGTGGACCGTGTGACTCTCGATCTTGGGGTTGTGAGTTTAAGCCCCACATTGGGTATAGAGATTACTTCAAAATAAATCTTGGGGCACCTGGGTGGCTCAGTCGGCTACGCGTCTGCCTTCAGCTCAGGTTGTGATCTCAGGATCCTGGGATCCAGCCCCGTGTCGGGCTCTCTGCTCAGCGGAGTGTCTGCTTCTCCCTCTCCCTCTGCCCCTCCCCCCCCAACTTATTCTCTGTCTCTCTCTCTCTCTCTCTCTGTGTCTCTCTCAAATAAATAAATAAGATCTTTAAAAAAAAACTTCAAAAAAATAAAATAAAATAAATAAAAAGTAGAAATGTTACAAACCCCAACCAGAATAAACACAAAGAAAATAGTGAAAAGCTGTTCGAGTATTAAGTAACGTTATGTCCTAACTACACATACAGACTGGTGAAAAAGGAAGTGTTGAGATTGTTTGTTGACTCCAAAGGGCCAAAAAGAGCCAGGAAGAGCGACAGCCCCCAACGAAAAAGGTAATATGCTAATACTGAGAAACGTGCTAATACTGCGTTAATCCTTGTAAATATTAATTCCCTTTTATTGATAAATAGTTGTAAATACTATTTTGTATTGCTAGCATGTTTGGAACAGTACCTAGCACACAGTAAGAGGTATACAAGTCTTCTTTTAAAAATACATAGAATAAATAAATATTGAATGTAGAGGCATTTTTAGGCAACAGGCTTGAACAATAGAAACTTGATGGAGCAAAAGGGCCCATAGGGACCACGGAGCTGAATGCAAACAACTCATTAAGGACCCACGTGTAAATAGCCACAAGCCCTAACTAACCAATGGGCTACTTACAACCAGCCCCAGGTACCAAAAAAGGGAAAATTCCATACTTCCCCTACACCCTCACTCTGCCCTGTGGCCTCTCACCACTGCCTCCTGGCAGACAGTCTCTCCTTTGCTGTCCTGCCCACCTCTCCCCTGCAGTGTGTTCAGTAAACGTCTATCTCTCTCGTTCTGCCCTGGGTGAATTCTTTCACTGTCCCTGCCACCAGCCACCCGATTGGAGCACCCCACATTTGGTGGCTCCCCATCAGATCAGCGTACCCCACACTGAATATGATGTCTGTTTAGGGTACTCTGCTTCGAACCTCGATTCCAGAAATACCAAGAGAGGTTATTTTATCAAAACAAGGATTTTAAAACTGTGATGAAAGAATCTGCAATTTTCTAAATCAACAGCTCTTAACCTGCGGTCCCTGGACCCCTCAAGGGGCCTGTAGATAGAACTTGAGGATTCGAAAATCGGGGGGAGGAGGTGGATTTTATTCTTATTTTCACCAGCTTCCAACTGAAATCTAGCGTTTCTCTTCTATTCTGAATGTAAGCAATAGACCACAGTCATAAGAGTAAGAACTATGACTTTGTCACCAATAAAAACCACGTATCACATACCACTGTTCTAGATATCACAAAATGCCACTTACACATACTAGTATTTCGAAACTATTTTTTAAATTTTAATTCCAGTTAGTTAACACCCAGTGATACTAGTTCAGGTGTATGACACGGTGAGTTCACAACTCCATACATCACCTGGCACTCATCACAAGTGCCCTCCTTAACCCCATCACCTGGGGAGCCTGGCTGGTTCAGTCAGAAGAGCGTGCGACTCTTGATCTCACAGTCATGAGTTCGAGCCCCATGTTGGGTGTAGAGATTACTAAAAAGGATGAATAAATAAACTTAATCCCCAGCACCTATTTCACCCATCCCCCCACCACCTCCCCACTACTAGATCCTGACGCTTGACGCACTACAGAGAAGCACGTATATTACTATACGGTAAGTTTGGTGTTTCAAAGCAATTTTATAAATGTACTTTAATATAATTGGTTTCCTCTGCCATTCCATATATTTTATTTTGTGCACTTAAAGACATGATTGTGAAAAGGGGTGCAAATCTTTCGTTCACTTGAAAAGGGTCCATAATATGTATTTTTTTTAATGTGAAGAACCCCTGATCTAAAACAGCATTGGTCAGTGTCTCAAATCCTTAAAACCAATTTCTCAAAGTAATTTTACTCTCTTACATGTGAATAAGGAGACTTTAAAGCAAATACCATAGAAGTGAGAGGGTCAAAAGCCCAAAAATAATTAGGAATGATGGCACTGATCAATTAGCTTCAAGGATCAAGCCATGATAAATGTAAAATGCCCTTTTGTTTTCAGGCTCCTAATTTCTGAATAAATCGTTAAATGGGTCCCTTGATTTCGACTGTTAATGCTCTTTCCTTCTCTCATTTCCCCTTTCCTGCTCCTGGGCGGGCCTCGTGTGGAAAGCACCTCCTTCACCCAGCCACCCAGACGAGCTTCTGCAACCAAAACGCGTTCTCAACTAGGAAAAGCACAGCGTCGGGAATGTGGTCAGTAATATTTTAGTAACTTTGCAGGGCGACAGAAGGTAGCTGAGCGTTTCATACAACGTACAATTGTCCAGTCACTATGTTGCACCCCTAGCCCGTATACTGTTACATACGTCAACTATACTTCAATTAAAAACAGAAACAGATAAACAGTTCTCAACCTACTTTATCTGGGGACTATCCCGTTGAAGACTGTTATCTAACCAGTTAAGACCCGCTGCTGGGCGTACACTGGGCTCTTCCCACTACCTCTTCATTCAGGATAATCGCTCAACCAATTCAAAGTAAAGAGCTCATCCACTTTATAACTGAGGCCTCTCTGCTCTGTCTACCTTGAACTGGTTTTAGCTTGAGCTCTAGAATATATATGCGTGTGTAATTTCCGGTCAGAAAAAAATTCCACTGATCAAAATCATGTATAAGAAATAGAAAGAAAGCAATAGCTTTTCACCACTGTCCCTTTAGGTCAGTTTCCAAATAAGAACATTGTCTTAAAATTACATTTTTCCTCCTAAACAAAGATGGGCTTTTTTGCATTCGATAAGACACTAATTCCTAATTCTCAAGTGTGTAGACATTGGCAGCGATGTTTAAAGTATCCATAGGAAAAGATTGAACTGTGACATAAATAAGAAAATATAAGAGAAAAGTAGTATTCATTTGAGTTGAAGATTCTATTGTGTGTTATTGTTTGGGGAAGGGGGAGGAACTGACCTTTATGAGCACTTAACACAAGGCCGAGCAGACAGCCCAGAGCACGGAATTATGGGGAATGCCAGCCAAAAAGCATTCTCCAAGACCTATCCACCCATCCTTCCCTGGTGGTGCTCTCAAAATTGTCCCTCTTCATTCCCTCACCATCCCCTTGGTGTGCACCCCGTCACCTCACCCCTGAACCTTAGCAGCAGGCCCCTACATAGCCTTTCTGCTATATCCCTCCCCATAGCCAACCTATCCCAGAAGGATAGTACTGTATGCACCCAGAGCCTCTCAGAGGTGGGAAGAAGCCTGGGCTACTTCCATTTTGTTTCAGGTTTCCAATACATTATTAAAAAGAGGAAGAAGGGGGAGCCTGGGTGGCTCAGTTGGTTAAGTGTCTGACTCTTGATTTCAGCTCAGGTCGTGATCTCAGGGTCTCCACGTTCAGCAGGGGAATCTGCTTGAGATTCTCTTTCTCTCCCTCTCCCCCTGCCCCTGCCCCCTAAAAGAAATAAATAAATTCTAAAAAAATATACAAATAAAAAGAGGAAGAACAAAAAGGAGACAAGAAAGAAAAGGAGAACAAGGGTGTGCAGAAAAGAGTTAGCAAAGCAAATTTGACTGCTATCTTTAGAAAGGCCCGCTTGCAAGGTTGGCAAGGCCTTGGTGAACACTTGGGAAGTTGGTTTTCAGGAGATTCCCACATTCCCTGATACAAGTGGCTCATTACGTCTGAATGATGCGGCTTATGGATTCCTTCTGGGAGTCTAGAATTTTGGAACATACCATTCAAAAGGGGCCTATGTGACGAGCTCCCAATAAAAACCCTGGACACTGAATTTCTATGAGCTTCCCTGATAGGCACCCTTTCCCAGGTGTTGTCACAGCTTCTTGCTGGGGGACCTAAGCACATCCTATGTGACTCCACTGGGAGAGGACCCTCGGAAGCTTGTGCCTGGCTTCCCCCAGACTCTGCTCCATGCGCCTTCGCCTTTGGCCGGGCTTACTTTGCGTCCTTTCGCTGTAAGAAATCATAGACACAAGTATGACTATACGTTGAGTCATGAGTCCTCCTAGAAAACCATCAATACTGGGGTGATCTTGAGTGTCCCTCAACACAGAGAAGAAGAAAAACTAACACTGAAATGGGAAAGCCAAATGGTGGTCATTTTTAAATGTTTGTTTATGGCTTTTAAATATCATCTTGCAAATCAATTAATAGAGAGATAGCAAATACAAAGTAACTATTCTTCCCATGATTATTATAACATTTATAAAACATACAGATTAGTCCATGGGATGCTGGAAGCAGCATGGCCCCATTAGGAGCCTAGAGGGCAGCTGGTGCTGGGTTTTCAAACCTTTCTGAGCTGTGGAACCCTTGGTGAAAATGAAATCTCTCATCAAAGTCAGCAGAGAAAATTTCCTCTGCTTCAAGGCTCAGCCAGCTGCCTCCTCTAAGAACCCCCGGGGAGCTGCTCAGAACCCCAGAACTTAAAGGAGGACAGACTGAAAAACAGCTGAGTTAACACTTTCACTTAGAGACAAGAGAGGCCGGACTTAGACCAAAATGAAGATTTGCAAATGAAGTGAACCTTGACTGAAGCATTTTTGATGCCAACAAATGAGTAAAAGGCCTCTCTATAACCTCTTCTTTTTAACTGCTCTTATTTTTTCTAGACTTGCCTGTGACTGTATGCTCCCTCCCTTCACTCTCTCTCTCTCTCACAGGACCTCAAAGAATGTGCTACCACACACCCCGAAATAGTCATGGGTAAACTTCAGGGCCAGCCAAGCGTCTGCCACTCCCACCCTCGGGGACAATGTTTGGTGAACCACTAGAGTGTCCAAGCCACAAGAAGTTAGAACTAGTAGAGGGGAAGAGCAAGTGGGAAGAAGGCCACAGAGCAACCAGCCCTAAGGGCTGACCATGTGAGGGACACAGAACCCACTTGTGTCAGAACTAACAAACCAAGGCCCTACTTCCTTCTTAGACCAAAAACCGTCCTAGCACGAGCCTCACTGCGCTTCACTGAAGGAAAGTGAGCCCTCTACCAAGTTCCCCTCCCCACGTGTCTTTGGGAATCCCCAGGGACTGCCCACATGTTCCACAAATCTGTCCTGCTTACCGCTTGGCACCTCAACTGCCATCTGGCCCCGAGCAGCACCCTAGGCCACGACTCCACCTTTCTTGTTACCTGAAACCCGACTCCCCGGGCAGCTGCTGTTGTCTGCCCCTCACCTCCAGCAGGGGCACAAACCCTTCCCTTAATTCCCCTTGGTGTCTGTTAATAACGGACTGGAACATTGGAGATTTTATGGAAGCCAGGGCCTAACCAAAGGTAATGCAACTCTGAGAACCCAGAGGTAAAGCCTCAGGGCTGCTCCTGACATCCACAGGCCCTGGGCCCAGGGCTTTGATCTGACTTGCTTGTCTCAGGCCCTGTGTTCAGGAGTCAGTTTTCCCCTGCACTCCGCATAAGCCCAATCCCCAACCTCCCCAAGATCAAGGAGAGGGAGGATTTTCCAAGGGGGGAAAAAATCCTCAGAAATGCAGAAAATTATTTCCACCTAAGAGAAGACAAACTTTATTTATTTTTTTAATTTTTGTAAAGATTTTATTTATTTGAGAGAGAGAAAGAGAGCACAAGCAGAAGGGGTGTGGGGGGAGGGGGGCAGAGGGAGAGAGAGAAGCAGACTCCCCGCTGACCAGGGAGCCCAATGGGGGCTCAATCTCAGGACCCTGAGATCATGACCTGAGCCAAAGGCAGATGCTTAACTGACTGAGCTACCCAGGTGCCCCTAACTTTTTTTTTTTTTTAAGATAAATTTTAAATCATTAGTCTGTCTTGTCCTAAGGTCTCCATGTCTAAAGAGGATTGCTACTTTACCACTGTTTCACCAAAGGCCTTTAAAATCATTTTCAAAAAAGAATGGTCTGTCCTCAAGATGAAGTAAACACCCCCACACACCAAAAAAATGGAAACAAAAGTAAAACAGTGACATCAAAAACGATCGCTTGAATTTTTGAAAATGGCTTCTTCTCCTTCGACGCATTGGTGTTTCGCAAAAACACCTTGGCCAATAAGCACATGAAAACAGGCTCAACGTCACTACTCATAAGGGAAACACAAATTCAAAACCACACTGAGATACCACCTCATCACTCACACCCACTAGGATGACTCGGATCAAAACAGAAAGTAACAAGTGTTGGCAAGGATGTGGAGAAATCGGAGCCCTGTGCACTGTGGGTAGGGAGTGTACAATGGTGCAGCTGCTGTGGAAAATGGTAGGGAAGCTCTTCAAAAAATTAAACATAGAATTACCATATGATCTAGCAATGCCACTTCTGGGTAGACACCCAGAGGAATTGAAAGCAGGATCTTAAAAAATGTCTGTACTCCCATGTTCACTGCAGCATTGTTCACAATAGCCAAGAAGTGGAACCAACTCAAGTATGCCTCCGCGGACGAATGGACGAACAAAATGTCGTCTAGCCATACAACGGAATGTCATTCAGCCTTAAAAGGAAGGAAATTCTGACGTAAGCCACAACATGGAGGAAACTTGAAAACACTATGCTGTGTGAATAAATCACCAAAGGACAAATACTTTATGATTCCACTTATATGAGATACCCAGCACAAATTTATAGAGACAAAAAGGAGAATGGTGGGTTCCAGGGGCTGGGGAGAGGGAGGATGGGGAATTAGTGCTTAATGGGTTGAGTTTCAGTTTGGGAAGAGGAGAACGTTCTGGGGACAGATGGTGGTGATGGTCACATAACGCCATGAATTTAATGCCACTGTATACATAGAAATCATTGAGATGGTAAATTTTACATGATTTATATTTTACCTCAATTTAAAATTTTTTAAAGTAAATACACAAGGGGGAGAACGGGGGAGGACAAGTCTCAGACAGAATACCTCGCAACAGAGACATCTATCCTCCTCATAGAACATGAAGCTCGAGGGGACCTTTTAAGTCACTGTTCTAGGAAGACCTTCCAGTGACTGTCAAAGAGAGGCAAGGTTGGGTTATCTCAGCTAAGCATGCATGAGAAGGGAAAGGTAGGCAAAACCACAGATCAGAGCTGTCCAATAGAACTTTCTGCAGTGATGGAGATGTTCTCTACACTCTGCAATGGGGGGCCACTGGCCACCTGTGGCCACCGTGCACGTAACATGGCAAGTGTGACTAAAGAGCTGAATTTTGCATTTTATTTTAATTATTTTAAGTTTAAGTAGCCACACGTGCCTGGTGGTTATCGTACTGGGCTGTACATATGGTCTAGATGGCCACAGACACCAGGCCCTGTATGGAACACACAGCAGGTCTAGTGAACTCCTTCTAAGTACCCAGCAACTCACTGGACTGTTCTGTTGGAAAGAATTTTTTTCACAAGTGACTGAAATCTGTCAAAAAGGAAGGTCTTGGACAAATGGCTAATAACTAAAGGACGAAAGCAACGTTTCCCATCCTTTCGTCATTCTCTACCCTGAGAGGTGACGTGACTGGTGGCTCCAAGCCGGCCCTGGCTTGCAGATGCATTTAGGGTTGGCCCACACAGTTCCCAACATTTAAAAATTGGGATAGTCCACATAAAAATTCAGATCTTAGGGGATACCTGGGTGGCTCAGTTGGTTGGGCACCTGCCTTCAGCTCAGGTCATGATCCCAGGGTCCTGGGATTGCACCCCACATTGGGCTCCCTGCTCACCAGAGAGCCTGCTTCTCCCTATCCCTCTGCTGTTCCCCCTGCTTGTGCATTCTCCGTCTGTCAAATTTTTTTTTAATCTTAAAAAAAAAAAATTCAGATCTTGGATCCCTTTGAGAAACAGGAAGTCCTGGCAACGTTGGGCCTGCATCCTTGCCTCCATGAACAACGGAGCACACGATCTCTATGTGCTGTGGTCCCCAAGAGGCCTGTTCACTCATTCACAAGATGAGCTTGGCTCGCATAAGAATTTGCTTTGGACACTTCCATTGGAGAGGAAGGATTGAGGAATACTGAACAGATCCGTTACAGGTCTCCCTCCCACCTCCAGCCCCTCAGAGGGCCCAGAACGTCCCATTCCTCTTTTATATTCCTAACACCTAGTGTGAAGTCTTGAACATAACAGGTGCTCAATCTGTATGCATTAAACCGAACTGAGATTTAAAAACAAAAAGAGAATCCTGAGTCGCACCATGTCCCTCAGTGGTTATCTAACCTACAGAGGATCGGTGATTTGCCCAAATGTCATGATTGAGACAAAAATCATATTCCCAGAACACTGCTTTCCTCCACACTCTGGTCTTCTCTGTGGTCTCAAAGGACGTTGTTGGAACAGGGTCATACGTGCCGGGTGGTGCTGCAGCCCGGACCCCCCCACAGAGTCAACATGCTAGCAAGTTCCAACACCGGGGCCTTCCCTGCAGGGCGCTCAGCCTTCTCCAGAGCACACAGCCAATGCCCGTGCAAGGGAAGCCATAAAAGGTTGTGGAAGCTATTTTTAAACTTCCAAAGACCATACCGTACACTGATAATGGGAGCGTCTAAGTGCCCCGGTGTTACGGCCCCAGTCAGCACGCCACCTAAATGCCGAAGATAATAATCTTGCCTTTCATTGGAGCCCCTTGAAAAGGAGCCCTGTTCAATGCAGCGTTGCATTAAATGGAACTGCTTTTAAATAGGCGAGGGCTCTATTTCTTTATGAAGAAAATCTGTGAGTCACCATCTCCCTGCAGTGACACATTCGTGTATTCCACTGGATGCTTCACTGGGTTTTTTGTGTGTAAGCCGAAGCTGAAAATATTTTACTAACTATAAATATCTCTGGGCGGCCGTGGGTTATTTTCTGCCTATTTTCTCCTTCTTATCCATTTCCTTTCTCTTGTCCTCCCATGTAAGGAGCTATCTCTTCTTTTTTATACCTTATCTAGTTTTCAGTCTTTATTGGAGACCTTGCGTAACCACTGGGTCCTAGGATTCGGGATCCTGGCCACAAACCTCAAATAATAATCACCCTTGACAGAGCATCTCCTGGGGGCCAGGCACTAGATTAGGGACATGCTTTCACAGACATGAAAATATTCCATTTTTAATCAGGACGTGTCAACAGAATAGCAGCGGCGGCCAAATGATCAGACAATTATCAGTCAAATAACAAAGCAAAGCCAAGAGATCGACAGGAAGAAGTCAGACATTGTTGGAATACTTGCAAGAGTTGCATGGTCCTATGAGAAACATTGTGTGAAAAAGAACACCGGTTTACTCTCAGCTCAAACGTCCTCTGGAATGAGATAGAAAAGACCTTCTTGTTACCTTAAGAGGTGAAGAAATATAAAATACAAGCGATTGCTCACCATGGTGGGTCCCTGCCATGGGCTGTAAATGGGCCTCCATAGGGGCCCTCAGAGTGAGAACGAGAACGGATTCAGAGTTCCATGACTGAGAGCCATTTCCCAATATTGCTTGAAGGGCGCAACTGTTTCCTTGGTGGGTCAACCCCGTGCAATCCCGGGAAGATTTAGAATTGAGTAGAGAAGCTACTAATAGTTTTGTGTTAGGGAGTAAGCTACATATATTTGGTGTTGGTCTTACTTTGTTTGGGCTGCTATGACAGACTACCACAGACTATTCCTTACTGTTCTGGAAGCTGGGGAAGTCCACGATCAAGGCATTGACAGATATGGCGTCTGCTGAGAACTTGCTTCCTCGTTCATGGAAGGCTGACCTCTGGCTGGGTCCTTACATGGCAGAAGGGGCGAGGGAGCCCTCTGGGGCCTCTTTTATAACAACACCAGTCCCATTCGGGAGGGCTCCACTCTCAGGATCTCATCACCTCCCAAAGACGCCATCTCCACATATACCATCATGTTGGGGGCTAGGGGGTCAATGTAAGAATTGGGGGGTAGGGGAATACAAACATTCAGTGCATAGCACTACTCTAAAATTTTGCAAAGTTTAAAATAATATGGCCATGGTGTGCCCCGGTGGCTCAGTCGTTTAGGCATCTGCCTTTGGCTCAGGTCATGATCCCAGGGTCCTAGGATCCAGTCCTGCATTGGGCTCCCTGCTCAGCGGGAAGTCTGCTTCTCCCTCTCTGCTCCAACCCCCTGATCCTGTTCTCTCTCTCCCTCTCAAATAAACAAAATCTTTAAAAAAGAGGGACGCCTGGGTGGCACAGCAGTTAAGCCTCTGCCTTCGGCTCAGGGCGTGATCCCGGCGTTACGGGATCGAGCCCCACATCAGGCTCCTCCGCTATGAGCCTGCTTCTTCCTCTCCCACTCCCCCTGCTGTGTTCCCTCTCTCGCTGGCTGTCTCTATCTCTGTCAAATAAATAAAATCTTTAAAAAAAAATCTTTAAAAAAGAAATAAATAAAATAAAATAATATGACCAATTAGAATAATAGTTCAGCTTCAAAATCATAATTTAGAATGCATACCTGAGTCATTGATTTAAGTTTATGATCTTAAGTTGAAATCATACTGTTCCTACAATACTGGAACATTTCAGCTCCACCATATTTACACATTTATTAGATTTATAAAAATTACTTAAATGTTTCAATTAGATAATTTAAGTACTTAAAGAAATGTAATAGGTTAAGTTTACATATGTAGTTTAAAATCCACAAAGGGGTTCAATTGACTGAGCTTATAATATGTGGAACAAGCATAATTCAAAGGCCCTTTTTAAATGATTGTCAAAACATACTGGAATAATAACTAGAATAGTAAGATCCTTTTTGTTGGGATTTTTTTTTTCAGTAGGCTCCATACTCAGCATGAAGCCCAGTGTGGGGCCTGAACTCACGACCCTGAGATCATGACCTGAGCCGAGATCAAGAGTCAGATGCTTAACCAACTGAGCCACCCAGGTGCCCCTAGTAAGATTCTTAAATTAAGCTTAAAAACTTGAGAAGCATCTAGATTTCTAAATTTGTAATTGCAGTAAATAAAATGTCAGTTCATAAAGCTGAAATAAACTACAGAATTGTCTTTCATATACAAAATAACAGCATAAATGTAGAAGACCAAGATTTGGAATCCTATCCAAATGTCTAAGATGGATCTTATGCCAATAGCCTGAGAGACTCTTGTCACCATACAGACAGCCTCATGGCATTACCGTCCATGCCAAAATCCCTCACTCCTACCTCCTGAGGGCTCTCAGGGCCAAGGATCTAAGAGTGAGCTTTCCACCCAAAAGCCTGTCCCAGGCTCAGGCAGCAGCATTGCAAGTTCCCGATATATCCCCAGTGCCCACGAACCAAAAGTTTTCTCAAAGGCTGGGGAATCCTTACGAGACTAGAGAGACTACGCACATGACCAGACTGACTTGCTTGCCTGTGTCAGGAAGGAAAAGCTTTTGCTCTACGCTCTTAGGTTCCTGAGCTGGAGGCTTGCAAATGAACTCACAAAAGCCAGCTTCACAGAAGGAAAGGAATACAAATTCTATTAATATTTTACGTGCACAGGAGTTCACAGAAAAGAAATGAGACTCAAAGTCAAGTGATGAGACCCCCGGGCTTGTATATCATTTTAACAAAGGAAAGGTGGTTTGGGGCTTCAAGATATAAAAAATTAGGGGAAAGTGACTAGAAAGTATATACACAGGAGAACCGAAGACCAGGGTTATTGTAGCAAGGTTTACTTAGGCGGTTTTATTCCAATGCCAGCTCTTCCTCTCCAGTGGTTAAGTTACTCTCCTCTTCCTAGTATGCGAGACGAGAACACCTTCACTAAGGGAAATCTAAGCCAGTTTTAGGTGGAAAAGGGGACAGAAGAGAATTCTTCTTACATCTACTGATTCTCAGTTGCTTTCGGCTCAAAATAATCCTTATGCCAAAGTGGCTTATTTAGGGTGGTACACACGGATCCCCTTCACCTGGTACATTGTAAGGGTTTAATAAGTGTGTATTTCCTGAATGTGTGCAAGAGCTACAAACTCCTTTGCAAATGCTGAACAAATGTGAAATACAATACAGAAATCCGACTCCCACCCCGGTTATTGACACATAGACGATTGGGCAGCCCATGGTGCCTTCGTGGGGATCTTTGTAAGGGTTAATGACTGCTTCTTTGCATCTCAGTGCAGCAGCTGCAGATGACATCAGATTTTCTGCCACAGTGACTTACATCAAAACAATGAATCCATCAAGGGGAAGGCCAAGGCACCATTTGGGGCTCATGGGGAAGGACTGGGCAGAGCGCTCCCAACAAATGAGACTGGGAGAGATCGTCCCTGCTCTAGGAGAATACCTCGGATCGTGAACGTCTCGGGCATCTTCACAAAAGAACAACAGCCCGTCTCACCGGGTAAAGAACAAACAGAGCAGACAGCAGGAGGCAGGGGATGAGTCCGTCGCAGCCCAGTGTTGGGACAGGACAGAATGCCGGGCATGAGCCGAATGAGTCTGAACAACAAATGCGCATGCACTTCCCAAGGTCTTGGGTCTCTCAGGCGCTGTCCTCAGGTGAAAGAACACGCATCACACGTGGTTGCAATCAGCACGTTCCTAATAAAACGCACATTTTGATTAATGCGGGCGCCTGGGTGGCTCAGTCGGTTGAGTGGCTGCCTTCGGCTCAGGTCATGGTCTCAGGGTTTTGGGATCGAGTCCCGCATCGGGCTCCCTGCTCAGTGGGGAGTCTGCTTCTCCCTCTTACTCTCCCTCTGTTCTCTCTCTCAAATACATAAATAAAATCTTTTTAAAAAAAAGAAAAAAAGAAAAACACATTCGGGAACATTCAACAGTCCTTTTCCTAGAGCTTCAGTAAGAACCACGCAGGACCGTCAGACCTGCAGTGGGAACCTCCCGCCGTGTGAGTCTCTTCAATCAGACAGCTGACCAGGGGCGTGTACGTGCTTGTCTACACCGTCTGCGTGCTGGTCGACACCATCTGCACATGTGTGCTCGGGCCCTGCAGCGTGTGGCAACAGTTCCACGGATGGCCTCAGCAGCACCCCCCCATCCCCCTCCCGCACCCCAAAGAACGGCACACTGGAAACGCAATCTACAGCGCTCTTTTCCAGACAGCCTCGGGACAGGTCATCTCTTAGCCGTTCTGGGCTCATCATATTCAATGAATTCCCTACAGCCAACGACTTCACTCCCTGTGGTAACTCTGAAGAGACCAAGAAAGTGACGCAACTCCATCTCTTTCTCTCTCAACCACCTGCAAGGCTTTTTATCTGCTGCCTTCAGCAGCCAGTCCCCAGACTCAGAAACCTCGAAGGGCCCCGCAGCGGGGGTCCCAAGGGCAGGACGGGAAGGTTGGAGAGAGGGAGCCAGGGAATGGAGGAAAAAACTCATATTTCTCTTGCAAAGAGGGAAGCAGATGCCCAGGTGGTACACGTGACTTCCAATTACTTGCCTTAAACCAACTCTGAAACGTGAAGTTACCGTATTTCCTCAAAGACAAACAGGCAGAAGATCCAGGCTGTAATTAACAAGGCACTTTATACTCTATACTTAGAGTTTTTACCAGAAACTCTGCCTTCATCCCGGCATTTCTTCTTTGTTGTGGAACAAGGTGGCTCCCATCTTTTTTTTTTTTTTTTTGGTAAGATTTATTTGTTTATTTGAGAGAAAGGAGGGGAGTGGGCAGAGGGAGGGAAGAGAGGGAAAATCTCAAGCAGACTCCCCACTAGTTGGGGAGCTGGACTCAGGGCTCCATCCCAGGACCCTGAGATCATGACCTGAGCTGAAAGGAAGATGGGAGCCCCAGGCAGGCTCCCATCTTTAAGGTTTGGCAGCCCTTCCCATAAAACGCTGTGCCAGGCCTGAACAGAATAAGGACCAGGTTTGCAGTGAAACCTGTTTCAGAATCACCCGGGCAGCTTATTAAAAATGCAAATTCAAAAAAAAAAAATGCAAACTCCTGTACCACACCCCGACCTCCAGGAGGCTCTGCATTTTTTAACTAGTGCATAATAAGCTTTGATGAGTCCTGTGCGTCATAAAATTTGAAAACCACTGATATAAAAAGTATACAACACTAGGGCAAGGATCAGAGTCGTCACAAGGAGGAATCAAGATGTCTATTGTTTTCACCCTTAGGAGGACAGCCTCTGAGGCCCCTGGGGAAGACAGGCCAGGGCACTGTTCCTTCAGCTGGGGTGTAAATGCAAACTCGCATCTAGTTGATTCTGCTCAGGGAGTCCAAGGTGGACCAGAGAGCCGGCATTTCTAATACGTTCCCAGGTGCCACCCAACGCTGGAGTAGAGGAGGATTAGTTTATAATCCCAATAGCCAGGGTTAGATGAGGTGCACCAGGAAGTTGCTCAAACTGAAAAGAGTAAAGTATTTTGAAACACCAAACTCCTTTTTAAAATGCAAATAGTCGCCCAGAAGGCTGAAGCTACGGGGTGACTTATTTTAATCAGATTGCTTTCTTCTCGGCTGAACTCAGCCCCACCCAGAAGGCTGTAACTAGAGGGAAGGACATAGGAGTAAACAGGCCTGAATGGGATCTGCCCTGAGGGCCTCAGAGAGAAAGAGGGCAGCAAAGGGTTTTTGCTCCAGGGAGGAGAGAGGCCAACAGGTGGGAGAGGTTGCTAGAGAGAAGGGAGTCAAAGACAGATTTAACCTCATTGCCATATAGATTTTAATAGGGAGCCTGTTGTGTGGCAAGCATTGGGCCAGGGCCTGGGATGCTCACCTGAACAAGACATAGTCCTGTCCCTGCAGGGTTGGAGGCCCAGCAAGTTGGCCTCCAGCACAGAGGGAGGAAGCCATCCTTTGGCACAGTCAAGCTCTTGGGGTGGTGCCATTGGTTGCTGATAGCAGCCTCAGTCGTGGCAAGCAAGATCTTAGTCAATACTGGAATGTCTGAAAACAATGAGGGAGATACTAAAACGTACAAGAGCCAGCCTGATCGCTGTCCATTTGACTCCCATTGACAAGGGCTTTGAAAATTACAATCACCACCTGCCAACGAACACCATGGGGTCTGCAGGCTGCGTTTTAGTCATTAGAGTTCGTCAAATATCCAATCCTTCTTGAAAAATTCCACACGTAGAATTCTCCAGAAAATAGAGGTGACTATAAGAGAGTTTAAAACCATTAATGGGAGCCATTTAAATTACAATCTTACATGAAGGAAAAGTCATATAAGGGAGGAAAAAACTTTTCCTCTACCACCTTAGGTTCAGTGTCTGGGGCCTGCAAATTAAATTGACAAAGACAGATTAACAGAAGAAAAGGTATACAATTTTTGTTGATGTTAATGTTTTTATACATACAGGGGGCTTCACCAAAAAGAAGTGAAAACCCTATTTTAACAAGGATGATAAATTGTGGAGAACTGATTAGACAAAGGAAAGGGGGTTTGGGCTTCTAGAAGTAATAAATTGTGGGAAGGTGACTAGGATATATGGGGGAAACTAACGGAAGATAAGAGTTATTTTAGTAAAGTCTGTTTATGTAGATTCCCCTCCACCTTGACACCCCTTCTGTGGTGATAAGAGGCGCTCTCCCCTTCCTGGTACAAGGACGGCACCCTTCTCACAGGAAATTTATGTCCTGCTTTTAGGCAGATGGGGGAGGGCAGAGCTCTTCCTGTGTCTGCTGTTTCTCAACTGCCGGCAGCTCAAAATCAGCCTTATGCCAAAGTGGCCTATTTGGAGTGGCATACTCAGCACCTTCAGCCAGCAAAGTCTCGGCTGTACCCATAACTCAAGTTCAAAACCCTCACGTCATCATGGAGGTGATGAGTGTGACTCAGCTTCCCTCCTTCACTCCCGGACAGAACCGATTTGTCCAGCCGTCCTCCTTCAAGCTCTGGCTTCCTCTCCCAACACACCTGTGCCTCCCACACCCTCTCCCAGCTCAGCCAGTGCCTTCCCCGGCCTGTGATCTCTTACATATAACATCACCACACAACGTTGTTCTCCACTTTGTAAGTTATAAGGTGATGTCTCCACTCCTGAACCCCTCTTTCCCCCTCTGCCACCACGACTCAGTCTAACTTGTTTGATTATAAAAGCTTCGTTCTCCCTAGTACTTGGGACTTTGGGATAGGTTCAAGTCCGACCTCATCCACTGACCTTGTGGAAGTCATTTAAACTTGTTAAATCAATCTCAACTTAGAAATGGGAGTAAGGGGGGCGCCTGGGTGGCTCAGTTGTTAAGTGTCTGCCTTCGGCTCAGGGCGTGATCCCGGCGTTCTGGGATCGAGCCCCTCCCCTGGGAGCCTGCTTCTTCCTCTCCCACTCCCCCTGCTTGTGTTCCCTCTCTCGCTGGCTGTCTTTCTCTCTCTGTCAAAAAAAATAAAATCTTAAAAAAAAAAAAAAAGAAGTGGGAGTAAGAATTATCTACCTCATGGAACTGATACAAGGAATAGACGAGACATTGCAGTGTTGCTGATGCTTTGTCAATTTTGTACAGATGGAATCTGTTTAAGGTTTTAGATGTCTTTGCTGCCAACTAATTTCTTAAGGCCCTACTACGGTCCCAGTGCTATTTGAGGCCCCCTTCATTCCTTCCACAAGGATTTCGAACATTTACTAAGTTCAAGACGGTGTGCTAGATAAGGAGTCAGCAAAGTATGCCGGCTATTTTTGTAGAGCCGAGAGCTAAGAATGGCTTTTACATTTTGGAGTGGGTTGAATAGTGTCCTTCTAAAATTCATGCTTACCGGGGACTTCTGAGTGTGACCTTTTTGGGAAATAGGGTCTCTGCAGATACAACTGAGGATCTTGAGATAAATTAATCCTTCAAAGGGAACATGGCCCTGCCAATACTTTGATTTCAGACTTGTAGACTCCAGAACCTGAGAGAATAATATTTGCTGTTTTGGTGGCTTAACCAATCGTGGTGATTTGTTAAGGCGGCCCTAGGAAACAAACACCCATTTTTGAATGGTTGAGGCGGAAAAAAAAAAAAATCAAAAGAAAAATTATGTTTCCTGATTACGTGAAAGTTATATGCAATTAAAACTGCATCACCCATAAATAAAGGATGATTGAAACAGAGACACACTTGTTTATTTATGTGTTCCTTTGTGCTACAAAAACAGCAAGGGTGAGGAGTTGTGATGACCGGATGGTCAGCAAAATCTAAGACACATACTAGCTGGCCCTTCACTGAAAAGTTTGCTGACCCCTGCTCTAGATGCTTGACAATAAGATAAATATAACTCCTGTCCTCATGCAGATTATATGATGGCAAGGAAAGTAGATCTTAAGCAATTGATTACTAAATTGACTAATTACAACAGTGATCTTTATAGTCATTCATGATGTTGTAAGTGGAGAATAAAGCAAAAGTCAAGCGGGATATGTAGAATCCAATCATATGACATCTTCACACCTGGAAGAGAAACCAATCCATGTAAAGCAAGTTCAAGAAGGTTAGGAAAGAATCCGATGGAATGGCCTTAAAGAATCTTTGGTGTCCATTCCGATTACCTATGGAGGCTTTACAACCCTGCCAAACTTCGTAGAATAAAACAAAAACCATGTTTATCATACTTAAAGGGTTTTGAAAAGTCAGGAATTCAGGTAATAAACCAAAATGATGATGTGTCTCTGCTCCACAATTTCTGGAGCCTCTGTTAGAAAGACTCCAATGGTGAGGGGCTGGAATTTTCTAGAAGCTTCTTCGTACAAATGTTTGGCCTCTTGGCTGGCACGATTCAAGGCCCAGCTAGGACCAGCTCCCATGTACCTTGGCCCCTCCATGGCTTCTCCATGTACCTTGGGCTTCCATGTAACATGGTGGCCTCAGAGTAATCAGACCTCTTTACATGGTGGACCAGATCTCCAAGGGCAAGTATTCCAGTGAACAAAGTGGAACCTGCATGTCTTCTATGATTTAGCTTTAGAAGGCAGTGCTTCTGTGGTATTCTTCTGGTTGAAGTGGTCCCGGAGCCTGCTCAGCTCCAAGTGGAGGGTACATAGATCTTGACTCTTGGCGGAAGGTATGTCAAAGGATATGCAGCCATGTGTTAAAACAACCAGGGTCAGATGGGAAGACATTAAGATGCCTTAGGAGAGCCAGAGAAATGCAATAGCCCACCAAGAACTGAAGAAATTATCCTCAAGCTGGGATGAGCATTGCAGATTAAAATCAGACAGAAAAATTGGGCAATACCTACTTCCAGCAATGAAAATCTACCTGTGAAAACCACACCTGAGTTATGGAATCCAGGTTATAATAATGATAAAAATGGTTCGCTGAGCCCCATAAATGTCATGGGCAAGAATCAAACTTTCTGGCTTAGCCACACATCTCTCTGGTCGCAAGGCAACATCAGTGTACTGAGACAGCACTCCCAACTTGCTTGGGAAAATCCATTTTTTTCTGGGTGGGAAAGTATCTTTTAACATCGAGAATGTTTAGAATCAATGAAGCAAACCAAACCCACGCATGGTATTAATACTTTTATGTTAAACTTAGGAATAATATGGGTACACATGAAGCTTTTGTGGTATTTGAAAAGAATCTGGCAAATAAAGTATTTGGCAGGTGGGCCTAGCACTTCTGATTTAAGATGCCTAACTGAGGAATTGATTTCGACTTATGGTTTCTGGTTGGTTGCTCACCCCTCCTCAAGACTTTGCTCAAATTCCTCCTTCTCGGGTAGCCCTGACCATTCAATTTAATTCGGTTCCTCCCTCTCCACCCCAATGCTGATCCCGCTAACCCTACTTTCTTCTTCCCAAAACACTTACCCGCTTCTAACATACGACTTAATGTATATATTCATTATTTACCGCAGTTTTTCCTCTAACTAGAATGTAAACCTCGAGGGAGGAGGAACTTTGCTTTGTTCACAGATGAGATCTCAATCACCCAGCCCAAGGAAACTATAGTAAGGGGGCAACAAATCCTCGTTGTGGAATGCGTTAAATTAAATATTCCTGCTTGTAAATAACCGTGGAGCATTTAAGACGACTTCAGATTCCCCCTATTTATAAGTTTAATTCACATTACAAAAACTATTTAAATGCTTGGGAAGGTTTTGTTTGTTACTCAGGTCATTGATGTGCTTAAAAAGAAAATTGAACATATTAAATTTGTAAATACAGCTAAAAGTGGCTAAGGCATATAATTAACTAATTTACAAAAAAACCTCTGTGGGTGTAAAAATCTGCCAGAGTTATAACTAGACAGGTAAGATTTGTGAGTTATTTTATTTTTATTTTACGTAGCTTGAACTCACCACCCTGAGATCAAGAGTCACGTGCTCCAGTGACTGAGCCAGCCCGGCACCCCAAGATTTGTAAGTTAAAGTTAAATGTCTTCCTTAAAGTTTTCCTAAGTTTTTAAAAAATATTTATTTATTTAGGTAATCTCTACACCCAACGTGGGGCTCGAACTCATGACTCCGAGATTGAGAGCCACATGCTTCACTGACTGAGCCAGCCAGGAAACCCCCTAAGTTTTTTTTTAATTATTATTAACTCTAATAAATCCAACGTTATTTTTTTAAACCCCAAAGCAGTTGTAAAAGATGGTCATTAGTCATCATATATAAAATCCACCATAAGGAACACATACACACCCCATTCATAATGTCTAATATGAGAAAGGAGAAGTCCAGAGCGACCCACCCTAGCTGAGGGTGTCGTAAAAATGACCAAAACAGATACAGTCCAGCAGAATTCAGGTTATGAATTGCGTGAGGGTGAGCAGCGCTCCTATAACCTCACTACTAAATTATAGGGAAGGCCAGTCACAGATCAAGTTCGGCTACCCATACTGACATTTCATAAACTTTTATTAGCAAGTAAGCACAACGCATTTTCTGGAAATCTTTCTGTATGCCCAAAGGGTCCCCGCTCTCTGTTCTTTCAGATGAATAAGCAGTTCACTACCTGTCACCTTGTGGCTGGTATCAGGCAGCAATCAGAAGTCCTCCAGACCCACGGCTGGGCACAGATCTGTGGAGGAATCAAGCCTTGGGAGCCATTCCCACGGATACAGGCTAGAGGTGTCGCCACACTCGCCCTCGTACACTCTGTTCCTGCAAGTCAGGGAGCCTCTGAGATAGTCGAACCAGAACACTGAGTACCCACGATTTCATCAGGACGCCCTTCCTAGCATTCATCAAGCTAACCCACAAGCCGTGATTTCAGCCATAGAACCCCAGGTCCAACATTCACTATGCTAATTAGAAAAGCAATTGACATGGGCATTCGCCGTATCAGAAGCAGCCTCAGAAACGAGGACTGGAGACCCGGGCTGGAGGTCCCTGCCCCAACCCCGAACAGCCTCCCTCCCTACCAACTCCGCCCAAGTGCCTCTCCACCCTCCTGCCTTACCCCCTCAAAGGCACTGTGTTCCAACACGATCTGTGGATTGTGACACCGCCAACATGAACAGACCTCGCTTCAAAGAGCTGGGAGAACTTGAGAGGAAGAAGCTTTAGATAAATCCATTAGCTTGTCAAAAACTTCCTCTCAAACTGCATCACTGCCATATATTCTTGCATAACGAAGTATCTTCTCTTTGTCTTGCAACCGGTGGCTCGGAAGCTACTCAGAAATTAGCATGGGCTTTCCAACTGTTACACATGACAGCCGAGGAATATTTTATAATACTAAGCAAGTCATATTACCCTTAAATATACAAATGTATGTTTGTAGGAGTCTAAGGACCCTGATTCTGGCTCGGTGATAACTGATTCTCAACACCGGCCACTTGATGGACAGAGAACACGAGAAGAGCAAATTGTTTTACTTTTCTGTAACAACACTGCGCAAGATGTGGCTCGATTTTTGACAAAAGAAATTTCCAATGTTGTAATTTTTATTTTAATTTTCATAATAATTTCAACAATTATTTTGATGTTCAAAACCCTTCGGCACTTTTAGAATAATTTGTATTTTTGCCTTTCGCTTTTAAATAATTTTGAATTTTAGGGAGAAAACGTACGATGAAAGTTGGAGAAATAATTTTAATTTTTGAATTTTCAGCATTATGAATGCTAATGTGATGAAAATACATTCGAAATGTTAAAATAGTATCACCATCCACAAAACACAAATTATGTGAAGATCCTGAATATAACAGAACAAGTGATTTTGCTGAAACAAAGATGAGAAAAAATTAAATGTTGGAGAATCGCTACGTAATGTTTATGAACTACGTGCATCTTTGTGTCATCACTGATCCAAACACCTGCAGCCCATCAGTAGAACATTCTGACGTGAGCAATCATAACCACCTTCAGCTGGCTTTGATACAGTGCCAACTTTTAGTGTTATAAAAACCACAGCTTTATACACTTGATTGTTAATGACAATATATTTGACAAGGTCAAAGATTAAAAAAATATCATTTAGCAGATTATTAGTTATGGCCTATAAGTTTTAAATATTTAGGTACATGGTCCTGGGCCCTCCGTGTGCACACTTGCCCTGGGCCCTGCAAATGTTAAGAGTACCTAAATGTGAGGCCCTGAGGAGAAAATCGGTTGACCTTGAGCATTGGTGGTTGGCCTTGACTGAGGGGGCTTTCCTGCGTAGAAATCTAGCGATGCCAGAGACCTCACTGCAACAGAAAACCTTCTATGCGGAAAGTGTAGAAGGAAAAGGCAGACACCCTATGTGGAAAAACTGGACTCCATGATCTGCTGGTGGGAACGTAAAATGGCACAGCCACTATGGGAAACAGTAAGGACGTTCCCCAAAAGTTAAACACAGAATTACCATATGATTCAGCAATCCCACTTCCGGGGATACCCAGAAGAACTGGCAGGAGGGGCGCCTGGGTGGCTCAGTCAGTTAAGTGTCCGACTCTTGATTTCGGCTCAGGTCATGATCTCAGCGTGGTGGACTCGAGCCCCTCGTCAGGCCCCATGCTCAGCGGGGAGTCTGCTGGAGGTTCTCTCTCCCTCTGCTGCTCCCCCTGCTCATGTGATCTCTTTCTCTCTCTCTCGCTCTCGCTCTCAAATAAATAAATCTTTTTTTAAAAAAACATGGTTGAGAATTGAAAGCCGGATCTTGAGCAGATATTTGCACACCCATGTTCAGAGCGCCACGATTCACATTAGCCAAAAGGTGAAGCAACCCACGTGCTTATCCAGGTATGAACGGATAAACAAAACATGGTCTAGTCATACAGTCGAATATTATTTAGCCTTAAACAGAGGAAATTCTGAGCCAGGCTACAACATGAACGAACCTTGAGCACTTTAAGCTAACTGAAATAGGCCGGTCACAAAAAGACAAATACCGTATGATCCCACTTACATGAGATCCTGAGAGCAGTCAAATTCTCAGAGAAAATAGAATCACGCTGCCAGGGGTTAAGGGGAGGAAGGATGGCAGAGTTATTGTTTAATGGGCACGCGGTTTCAGTTTTGCAAAACAAGCAGGGCTCTGTTGATAGGTTATACCATGTGCTCGTGCTTCACACGACCAACAGGGCACTTACTGTCAAAATGGTAGATTGGGGGCTATGTCTCTTCTACCACCCTTTCTTAGAAAGTAAAAGAGAGACCTCCTCACACAGGGAAGCAGGGGAGCTTCTCCGAACAAGGAACTTCTAAACTGAGAGGTGGAAAGATGAGTGAGCAAGACCACGAGGGACTAAAAGGCCAGGAGGGCCGGCGTGGAGGGGCGAGGGGCAAGGAGCGCAGATGCCAGAGGTGGGGCCCGGTGAGCACGCTAAGAGCGTGTTTGATCCTGAGAGCAGCAAGAGGACGAGGAGGGTAAGGCGTGGTGTCCGTGGAACAGTCAGCAAGACACTCCACACACAGTGTCCAATAGCATGCTAACGGATGCGGTCGGGAACCTAAGTCTGGAAAAGTCGTGGAGGGGGCAATGGACCTATGTGGAGGCCACAGCAGGACGCCAGGGAGGCAGAACGTGATGGGTCACCAAACGACCGGGGCGTGGTGGGCCCAAACTTTGGCCCTGCCAGCCCTGGACTCAACCTCCCTCTGTAGATACAGGCTGCAGGGTCCCCCCACAACCCCCCCACCCACGTGCCTGCTCTGACCTACTGTTCCTGGGGCCCAGACCTCAGCCTCCGCCACTCACCACCCACAGCCTGGATTTTGTGGCTTCTGCCCTCCAGCCTGCTTCAGGAGAGGGCTTTGTTACCTGCCTCTGGCTTCCAGGACTCCAACGGGGGGGAGCCTGCCTCGTGCCCGGACACACTGGACAACCGCTACCAGCACCTTGGACCCAGCAAGCCATGTAACCTCTGCAAGACTCAGAGTCCCTGCACACAGTGTGGGAGGGACAGGCCAGGCCTATCCTACCTCCGAGGCTGCTTTGAGAACCATGTTGGGGGACTCGTATGGAAACCCCTTATACGTCATAGAGCCTGATAATGAAAGAGACCACGAAGCATATATCGCTGGGCCTGGACAGACCTATGGATTCATCTCGGAATTGTTGCAAGTGCCAAGGGAGCGTGTACACTAACCGGTCCAACACAGCACGAGGGAGGGGTGGGCGTGTTCATGCTGCCGGCGACAATGCCGGTGTTGGTGGAGATCACAGCTCATCTAACGCCCACCACAGACAACGGCTTTGCTACCCCACCCAATCCATGCCCAAAGCCTCCCACTCGCCTACGGATTCGGCTCCGTCTTGTAGGACATCAAGGGCGTTAGTTAGGCTGCTCTTTGAAAAATGGATTGTTGGAAAACAAACCATAAGAGACTCTTAACTACAGGAACCAAACTGAGGGCTGCTGGGGGGGAGGGGCATGGGAGGATGGGGTAACTGGGTGACGGGCATGAAGGAGGGCATGTGATGTGTCATGAGCACTGGGTGTTATAGGCAACTGATGCAATCCCTGAACTCTACCTCTGAAACTAGTAATAAACTGTATGTTAATTAAGTGATTTTAAATAAAAAGAAAAAAAGTAGAGGCGCCCGGGTGGCTCAGTCTGTTAAGCATCTGCCTTCGGCTCAGGTCATGATCCCAGGGTCCTGGGATCAAACCCCATATCAGGATCCCTGCTCCGTGGGGAGTCTGTCCCTCCCTCTCCTTCTGCGTGCTGCTCCCCCTGCTTATGCTCTCTCTCTCTTTCTCATGAATAAATAAAATCTTTAAAAAAAATAATAAAACAATAAAAATAAAAATTACTTGAAAACAAAAAAACCCCACAAAAAACAAAAATGGATTGTTTTCTCCCATTTATCACCAAATGAAATCGAATACACTCCCTCTGTAGCTTTACAGCAATCCTGGCTCTGCGGGTCTTGGCGCCGGCTTCCTAATTCGCACAGGGCTCCCGCGGGGTCCACTGGCACCTGCACAGTTGAGCTCCCCCGCCCCAGCCCGCTCGGCAGCAAGAGCACACTTGCCACGTGAGAACACAAGCCCTCTCCTGACTGTGACAGCAGCGTGGGTGCGTGGGGAGGTTTATCTGACAAAGAGGAAGGTGGTTAGAAGTAAGACAACGCACTTGTCAACTTTCCCCAGCCTCTCAGAGCCTGAGGAACAAATCATTCAACTTTCATATCCATTTCAATGACGCCAACTCAAATAACACATTTCCCCCACATTCCTTCTGTGATGAGAATGGGAAAGTAAAATTTCTTTGAAGTAAATCCTTTTGATTTTCAAACAAATCCTGTTGGCATCTGGGGCTGCCAAGTCAGCCTCTCCTCAGAGTCAATCCTGGCTTCTCTGTGTTGCTAATTGTCATCATAATTGTCGTTTGTGACCGATCACTACACGCGAGCCACTATGTTAAGAGTTTGCGTTTGCATCTCATTTGATCTTCCTACTAACCCAATAAGGTATGTGTTGGGATCTCCACTTAACGGATGAGGAAACCGGTGCTCAGGGAAGTTCTATGTTACCAAGGTTCATACAAATAATGGTGGCAGAGCTAGGATTTACCCGAAATTAAGAGGTTGGCAGAGTTGGTTACTTGGGAAAGCCTGAGGAGAATCTGTCCCATGCCTCTCCCAGCTTCCGGGGGCTGCTGGCAATCCTAACCTGGTCTTCAACCTCTCGTGGCATTCTCCTCTCTATGTGTGTCTCTGTCTCTTTCTATAAGGACAACAGTGATTGGATTGAGGGCTCACCCTAATCCAGTATAGCCTCATTTTTTTTTTATTATGGGAAAATACGTTTAAAAAACTTCCATTTTGACCATTCTTAAGTATACAATCCAACGGCCTTTATTACACGCACAATGTTGTGCAATCATCACCATGATTTCCAAAGCCCTTAAGTCACCCCAGATAGAAACCTTATACACACGTTAAGCAACGACTCCTCTTTCTCCTCTCCCCCAGCCCCAGATAGCTTCTATGCTACTGTCTCTATGAATTTGCCTGTGCTAGGTGCCTCATATAACTGGAATCACCCAATACTTGTCCCTTCGTATCTGGTTTATTTCAAGTCGTATAATGTTTCCAAGGTTCATCTATGTTGTAGCATGAATCAGAACTGCAGGGTTTTTGATTGCAGAATGGTATTCCATTGTCTGGACATAGACATTTTATCCATTCATCTGTTGATGGACACTTGGGTGGTTTCCACCTTTTGGCTATTGTGAATAATTGTGTTATAAACATTGCGGTACAAGTAGCAGTCCAGGTTTCTTCGATTATTTTGGGCGTATACCTAAGAGTAGAATTGCTGGGTCATATGGCGATTCTGTTTAACTTCTTGAAGAACCGCCATACTGTTTTCCATAGCAGCTACACCATTGTACATTCCTATCAGCAATACACACCAAGGTTCCAGTTTCACCACATCCTGGTCAACACTTACTATTTTCCAGTTATTATTATTATTGTTATTAGTATTATATTATATTATTGAGTATGGCCCCATTTTAACTCAACTAATTACATCTGCAAAGATCCTATTTCCAAAGAAAGTCACATTCTGAGGTTCCAAGGAGACATGAATTTTGGAGGGATGCTATTTAGTCCAGTACATCATCTGACTCCAGAGCCCACACCCATGACTCCTAACAATGCCACCTCAATACTGTAGTTAGTCCTCACAACCGTCCAATGATCTAGCTAGGTATTCTCATCCCATTTTACAGATGAGCTGATCAGAGCTCTGAATGATGAGATAATTTGCCCCAGATCATAAGTACAGGGCAGCTGGCTTTAAAAGGGTTTCTCTGGGGGCACCTGGGAGCATCCAACTCTCGATTTCGGCTCAGGTCCTGATCTCAGGGTTGTGGGACTGAGCTCTGTGTCGGGCTCCACGCTCAGCTCGGAGTCCGCTTACGATTCTCTTTTCCTCTCCTTCTGCCCCTTCCCCCTCCACATGTGCACACCAGAACACTGCACTCTCTCTCTCTCCCTCTCTAAAATAAATAAATAAATCTCTTTTAAAAGGGGGGGTTTCTCTTTCTTATTGCCTCATTCTACCGACCCCCTCATACTTTGCCTGAAAACGGCAGCAACCCCTCATTCCTCAAATACTACCTTCTCACTAGCGCCCTCACAAAACCCTCCCTGGTGTGTGCTAGAAACCCCCACTAGGTACTTTCCTAATAACCCGTATACATTTGGTGTCGTTGCATTTAGCACATACCAGTGTGATTTTATTTTATTTGTGCCTCTATTCTTCTAAGTTAGGAGCAATTAGCCTTATTATTATTATTTGACAAGGAAAAGGAGAGGGATTTTGAGTCATTTCAAAACAGGAATAGCGTTTCCCAGGTTTTATGTCAATTTCTATTCAAAGGTACCACTGCCTGGCATCTGACCAAAGAAAAATCTAGGAAATTTACCTAAGCTTCAGTCCATTTTCCTGTGCATTCCAGCACTCTATCTATGGTTTAGAGCTTGCTTCCTGATCTTTAGCCTTTTATATGTGTATTCTTCAATCGGTGGCTTTGTACTGCTATTCCTCTGATTCTGTGCCTTTGCAATACACCCCAGGTAATGTTTAACCCTCTAGATTATGAGACCTGTAATAAACTTAAATGAAATTTTTTTTTAAAGAAATTATCTTCTCAGCAACACCCACCTTCTTATGCATGCTGCTGAGAACGCAGTGGTGCAAAGTTCTAATCTCAGAGATCCAAAAAATGAATGAGCCCCCCTCTCGGTTGTACAGCATACTCAGAGCGGCCTCCAAACGTACTTATTAGTAGTACAATAAATAAGAGTTCCCTTCTCTCCCTCCTTTATTACCTAGTATACAGCTTCAGTGCCTATTAAATTCTGTAATTTACTTCACCTTTATATGATTGTAAGAATTAGCCAAATACCCCCGCAAAGTTGAGGAACTCCCCAAGCCCTAAATCAGTCCATGAATAATGAAGGTATTAGAGGCACGCATGGATACAGAGCAACTCAAATATGCTAATAACAACAGAACCGTCATCCCACAAAGCCGAATGAGGAACCACTAGACAAAAACTATAATTCTGTTGCTAACGTGGCTGTAAAGGTGCTTTATAAACTAAAGCAAAGCCATTGTGATCGGATCACTTTAAATGCTTCATGAATTCTCCTTCACCTAAAGGGATCAAGCCCAAAATTCTTAGTGTGGCTCTGCTCTCAGCTGCCCCTTCCCATTATATAGCCCAGGCCTATGGTCTCCTAAACACCACCCGAAATTCTGTGCCTATAAATGCCCTACTTTGCCGGACTCATGACCTCCTCTTTATCCTTCAAGACCTAGTTCAGAATTACCATCCCCCTAGGAACTTAAACTACCTCGTCCTCCCTTTCTGGAGAGTTACTCTGTGCTTTATCCATATTTCTATTGTGATTTTCATCTCATTCTAAACTCCTTACTTGAGAACTTGAAGGCAGGAAGTCTGTTTTATTCATCTCATTGCCCCGTGCTGGACCCATAGTAGCTGCTTGACAAATGTTTATCAGTTTACGAATTGTTCATTTGAACGCCTCCCCCGTGTTCTTCAGTTCATTTTGCCTACGTGAAAGTTATCTTTAAACATAGCTCTGGGAACTTACAAATTTGTAAGCCAAATTTTTCACATTCTCAACTCTTTTTAAATCTCACAGAAATGCTGGATATTTTAGAGGAAGTAACCTCATATTTAATCCCCTTTTCAGAGAAGATGTGACTGTGTCCCTGCGCTTTTGCAAAAAGACTTGCATTTATCTCTCCCGCTTATCTTGCCACCCAACCATTCACCTGTCATTCCCCGACCGCCCACCTTTGTCCTTGGTGTTTGCTCTGGAGTAGCTTAGAGGAAACTGCTCTTCAGAAAGGAAGAATAAAGACCAGAACAACAATTCAAGGACCTTGATGTTCTGGGTGATGTTCAACTCTCCTAACCGTTGCTGGATAATCTCCAGAAGATAGAAACATCGGTGGAAAAATAAACATGGCACCTTAGTAAGGCACCATGGGGACAAAGGTAAGGTTAAGACACAAATCCAGATTCAAGGAGTGGCCCGAGCCTTTCATTGAGGCACTTTAGGTATTTATGCTGATGGGTTGGCCTGGAGGATGAGACTGGCTTAGATTCCTTCTGTCTCCCTCGCACCAGCAGCAGATTGTCATAGGAACCAAGATGTAGTCCTCACTAAAGACTTGCTATTAAAAGGGAAGTAGTAAGTCTCTAAACTATGTTTTGGGGGTAGGAGAGAGGAAACAAGAATGAGCAAGAGGAGCAAATGGTACAAGAGGCAAAACTTAAGAAAACAGAGATACTTAAAATGTTTTTGGTAGCAGTGGTATATGGGTAAACCTACATACCAGCCTCTGGACCGCTCCTGGCAAATAACTTGATTGTGACATGAACATCAAATTTTGTCTTAAGTAGAGATGAATACCTTGGGGGGGGCGGGTGAGGGGGAGCAGGGCAGGGGAAAAGGATGGAGGGAATCCTTATGCAGATTTGTGCATGGTTCTGAGAAATGGGAGAAAGCAGAGCCACAATCCTGGAAGAAAGGAAAGGGAGAATGGGTGGTAGAAGTGACAGAGATCTGGGGAGCGATGGGTAGATGATTTCTGGCTTCCAAGTGACAAAGTGAGTTTCTTATAAAGTGGATTCCTTCTGTGTGAGAAGGGGAAAATCAGATCCGGCTATATTGCCCAAGTGCCTGGGTCAATCTCTGAACTATGGCCAAATTGACTCAAAGTGACATCAGGCAGAGGATCTGAACTAACTGGAATCACTCCCCTCAGAATCAATATGGCGGCTCAAAATTCTAAGATTTGAGGGCCAGTACGTGAACATCTGCCCCCAAACTTCCCAAAATGAAGGAAAAGAAGTTCTAGCAGACACTTCGGGAATCCTTTCCCAAAGACCCCAAAGTCCTTTGATCTCACCTGATGACCCCCAAGCAGTGAGAAGTAACATGCTACAGTGAACTTAGCACATAACCAGGATGTGAAAAAGAACTGGCTCACACCTCCCAGAGCAGGTCTGTGTGACCTTGGGCAAATCTCCAAGTTTCAGCCAGCTCCCCACTTGGCAAAAAAAAAAAAAAAAAAAAAAAAGAGAGAGAGAGAGAGAATGAATGAATGAATAGATAGATAGATAGATAGATAGATAGATAGATAGATAGATAGATGATAGATAGATAGAGGAAAAGAGTAGGACCCAGCAGAGGGAGGCTGAATTAATGACCGTTGAGCACCTTGGAAATGCAAAGTGCTATTTAAATGCAAAATAAACTGCAGGATAACAAGTTCACTTTGGCTTCAGGGAGAAGGACTGTCAACTACAGGAGCCGTTAAAAGTCACAGGCTGTAAAAAAAAAAAAAAAAAAAGAGGCAGTAAAGTGGGCTTTGTTCAGCTTTGCTTGGCAGAATCTTATAACCTTGCCTGAAATTCGCTGTTTATCCCAGTTCGAGAGTGATCAGACAAACACAGTTCATCCATGACCAGAAAAGCCCAGGCAACCCCATAGGAGAAGTCAGAGTTGACCTACCCTAACACCCGCCACAGTTCCCCCCTTCCTTGGGCATTCCCGCACCCCTGCGAGGCTCCAGAAGCTCCTTGTGTGTGACTTCATTCCATCCCAACAGCCCAGTGAAGGGAGTTTCATTATCATCCTCTCGGAGGAAAAGTCTAAGACTTGGTCCAGTTCAGTGGCTCACCTAACATCACATGGCTAGTTCGGGGAGGATGAAGGTCATGAAGGAGGTCTGGCCCTGTTCAAGTGTCTTGCCATGACAATGAAAACCTTGTGTCCCTACCCCCAGTTCCTATCCCCACTACTCCACTCTGGTCACCTCAAAACACCAATACGACATATGGCCGTTGGGTTATGGGAGCCCCCAGAGCAAACTCCTGCCAAGAAAGCTAAAGAGAAAGTCGGCTTCTTTCATTTCCCTATTTCCTTCTGGGAGTACTGTGTTCGCTTGAAAGACTCTTGACTAGAACGCAGGGAAGCGTGGGGGGATGGAAGAGTAATTAAATATTTCATGCTCTAGAATGTCATCCTTAACTTCTAATTCTGTGGCTAGTGAATGGAAAATGAAAATATGTATACTTATATATATATTCCTGAAGTCATTCTGAAATGTTAGCAGGACCTAGGTGAGCTCCTCCAATCCATTGGATAGAAAGGAACGTGTCCCCAGGTAATTTGCAAACTAGTGATAAAATTCAGATGGGTCCTTCAGGCTGCCCCCTGGGGACTTCTAAGGGCTTTTTACCTCTGTAATCCAAAACCTAGATAGAACTTTGAAAATTCTATCCTTGCACAGGCCTGCAGTCCACGTGTCTTCAGGAAGGTGTGCCCCTGCATGAGCTGGTGAGGGATATCCCCTTCCTCCTCTAAGAGGGGAGTAGGGTTAGGAGTCTGGAGGAGGAATCTGCAGGAGCCAGAGTTATATTGAAACATCAGTGTCAATTATTATTTTAGAGACAGAGGAAGCTTCTGTGGGAGTTACTTGGAAAAGAGAGCCATTTGTTGGTTACCCGGGAAGGGAATAATATAAAAGGGTTAGGTGACCTAAAAACAGCTGGGCCAGGTGAGGGCAGATGGCAGAGGGCTTCACAAGCCTTGGGGAGGGCAGTAAAAAGCTAAACGAGGACACACAAAACCAGAAGGTGGGAGGGGGTAGTTTGGTGCCACGTGGCCCGGGAGAGAAGCAAAAGAGCGAGCTCAATCCCCAATGGCAGGTCTGAAATGCAGCGGCAGCTTCAGTGACAAAGGAAAAAAACACAGAAGGAAGAAGCAATCTTAGACCACATGACAAATAGGGTACAATCTCTGTAATGGGCTGAGAGAGAACTGGGGAACAGAGTCGATAATGGAAAGAGAAATAATAGATAAAAGCACTCTCATTTATGAACACGGACCCTGTGCCAGATGCCATCCTGGGGGCTTTACCTGTCCTGTCATTAAGCCTGCAGGACAGCCTTGCTAGGCACGTACCCTTACAGCCGTTCCTTAGCTAAGTAAGCTGAGATGTGGAGAAGAGGCTGACTTCCCAAGAACACAACATAGCCTGAATTAGGAGCGAAGCACGGGAGCACAGAGGAAAGAATGCAAAGAGAAAAGGAAAGGATGCAAAAGCCATGACCCAACCCTGGTGGAGACAGAAGGGGGCAGGGAGATCCAGACGCCAGGGCACAAAGACAAGAGGAGTTCTTGTCGGGGATGGCTTCCAAAACAGAGCCAACCAGCCCGAGCACTCTGATCCCGTCCAGATGATGGTCTCAAGTGTGGAAAGCTGTCACAAAATGAGCTCAACCTGAAATGAAGCTTCACTGTTCTACAGAACCGTTGGCATGTTCCGGCCAGAAGTGAGAGAGGTTGGTTGTCAAATGACTGACCGGGGTAAAGATGACTCCAGAGAAGCCAGGAAACAAGATAAGGGCCAAGGAGAAAAGGCAGAAGCTAGTTGGTTTTTGTTTTTTGAATTGAATAAAATTTCCACTTACTCTTTTTTTCTAAATTACTCTTTGGAGGTTAGTCATGAAGAGGGGACCCAAGCCAGCCCAAGATGTGAACCCCGGAGTAACGATGCTGAGGGACTCTTACAGGGAGGGGCCATCACGCCTTCCCCCAGAGCCAACTACTGCATGTTGTTGAAAGTCATGGAGTCTAGAAGTCTAGAGATTCCGTGCATTTGAGATTCAGTACCTCCATGTAGTAGTTGTGGGGTCCAGAGCCACATACCTCATTTCTACAAGCATCAGCTCGCTTATCTATAAGTCAGAGTCCATTAGTTATCCATTGCTGTGTAATGAATTATCTGAGTTGCTTAAACCAACACGAGATATTTGTTATCTCTCAGAGTTTCTCTGGGTCAGAAATTAGAGAGCTGGGCAGTTCTGTCTCGGGGTTGTCCATGGGGTTGCAGACAGGTGTTGGCTGGGGCTGCAGTCATCTGAAGGCTTGACTGGGGCAGGAGGCCTGAGGAACCACATCTAGGATGGCTGACCCTGGCTGATGGTGGGGAGAGCTACTTCATGGGCCCGTTTGCATGTCCTCACAACATGGCAGCTGGCTTCCCCTGGAGTTAGGGGTCCAAGAGAGAGCCACACAGAAGCTATAATCTTTTAATGACTCAGCCTCAGAAGTTACATAGCATAATGTCCGCCACGTCCTATTTGTTAGAAGAGAGTCAGTAAGCCTGACCAACAACAAAGTGAAGAGTAATCAGTACTAGCTTTTGAAGGAAAGAGTGACAAAGAATTTGCAGACATACTTTAAAGCTACCACAGGGGAACCCCTTCTTTCATGATATACATGTTATTGTGTGCACACTGTATGACAAACATCATGGTGAGACTGGAGGCGCCGCAAAGGATAATAATTATTCTTATCCCCAAGGACCACGCAGGTCATTTGGGGAATACACATGAGATAAGAACAAAATCACCTCACACCAATTAGGATGACTACTATTCTCTCTCTCTTTCAAATAAGTAAATACATAAATAAATCTTTTTTAAAAAGGAGGGGAGAGCACCTGGGTGGCTCAGTTAGTTAAGCATCTGACTGTTGATTTCGGTTCAGGTCATAATCTCAGGGTCATGGGATCAAGTCCGAACATGGGCTCCATGCTTAGCAGGGAGTCTGCTGGAGATGCTCCCTCTGCCTCTCCTTCTGCCCCTCCCCTTGCTCACTCTCTCTCAAATAATTTTTTTTTTTAAAAGAAGGATGGCTACTACCAAAAAAACAGAAAATAACAGTGATGTTAAGGATATGAAGAAATTGGAACCTTTGTGCGCTGTTTTGGGGAATGTAAAATGGTGCAGCTGCTATAGAAAACAGTATGGAGATTCCTCAAAAAAATTAAACAAAGCATTACCGCATGACCCAGCAGCGTCACTGCCAGATATGTATCCAAAAGAATTGAAAGCAGGCGCTTAGGGCCCCTGGGTGACTCAGTCGGTGAAGCGTCTGCCTTCAGCTCAGGTCCCGGGATAAAGCCCTGCATCAGGCTCCCTGCTCAGCGGGGAGTCTGTTTCTTCCTGCCCCTCTCCACCACTTGTGCTCTCTCTCAAATAACTAAATAAATCTAGAAAGAAAGAAAGAAAGAAAGAAAGAAAGAAAGAAAGAAAGAAAGAAAGCAAGCAGGCTCTTGAGGAGATATTTGCACACCCATCTATGTTCATAGCAGCACTGCTCAAAATAACCAACAGGTAAAGAAACCCAAATGTCTACCGATAGGTAAACAAATAAACAAGAAATGGTATATGCAATGGAATGTTATTCAGCTTTAAATAGGACAGAAATTCTGACACATGCTACAACATGGATGAACCTTGAGGACATTATGCTGAGTGAAACAAGCTAGTCACCAAAGTTCAAATACCGGGGCGCCTGGCTGGCTCAGTCAGTAGAGCATGTGACTCTTGATCTTGGGGTTGTGAGTTTGAGCCCCATGTTGGGTGTAGAGGTTACTTAAAAATGAAATCTTTTTTTTTTTTAATGGGTAAATACTGTATAATTTTGCTTGTATGAGGTTTCTAAAGCAGTCAAACTCATAGTGACAGAGAGTAGAATGGCAGGTGGCTGGGGAGAGATGGGGAAAGGGAGTTATTGTTCAATTGGTAAGAGTTCCAATCTGCAAGATGGAAAGCATTCTGGACAACAATGGAATGTGCTTAACACTGTTGAACTGTACTCTTTAAAATGGTTAAGATGATACGGGTGTTTGGGTGGCTCAGTAGGATAAGCATCTGACTCTTGAACTCAGGGTTGTGAGTTCAGTCTACATGTCGGGCTCTGTGCTGGGCTCCATGCTGGGGGTGGAGCCTACTTTAAAAAAAAGAAAAAATGAAATAGTTAAGGTGATGAATTTTATGTTATGTGCTTTTTTTCTTTTAACACAATTGAAACAAAAACAGAAATAGAAAAAAAGAGCTGAGTATAAATATAACAGTGAACTGCTGGCTGCTATGGGACCACTTAGGCCACCCTACAGTAGGAAGATTTTTTTCCTAGAATAGGTGCCTTTCTCACAGAGCGCCGGAGAACATTTGGGAGTGTGGAAGCGGAAGCGCGGTTTTTCAATAGGGTCAAGCAATGTTCTCCAAACAGGATTGTGACTCATCAATGAGTCATGAAATCAACTTAGTGGGTCCTGACCAGCATTTTTACTTAAATGGAATAGAATAGAATAGATCAGAGTGAATTGCCCACAATAAGGATCTTTCCGCAGAGCTTTTTGTTCAATTTACGTGTGTATCTATGTATATACGTGAACTAAGTACCAGGTTATGAAGTAAAATATATTTCTTACCGTGGGTGGACTCAAAAACATTGGAAACATGCCTGGATTCGAGTTTAAGATGCAAAGAGGGGTATTAATGAGGGCACGTATGGCATGGAGCACTGGGTGTTACACGCAAACAATGAATCATGGAACACTACATCAAAAACTAATGATGTACTGTAGGGTGACGAACATAATAAAAAAAATAAAAAGATGCAAAGAGGGAATGATGAGAGATAAGTTTGCAAAGGTACATCAGTGAGGACGGAAGAGGTTATACTGCAGTGACAAATGACCCCCAAATCTCAGTGGCTTATAACAAGTGTTGATTTCTTCCTAATGTGACCTGGCCATTGAGAACCAGAGGGAGCTCTGTTTATTTTGTATTCACTCCAGGAGCTAGTAGATGGTGGAATCAACCTCTCTATGGAACATTATTGGTCTCATGAGGGAAGGAAAACGGACCATGCACCGGCTATTAAACTTCTGCCTGGAAGGGCCGTGGCTGCTCACATTTCATTGGCCAAAGCACGTCGTGTGGCCAAGCTTGCGGCCATGGGGGAGGGGAAGTATAATCTTTCCCCCGAGAAGGGGCCATAAACCATGGGGAACAACAACACGGTCTGCCCCAAGAGGTGGGAGATGGGGGAGAACCCAATTAAGACGCACCTTGTAAATGACATCAAGATGTTTGGGTTTACCCTGAAACAATGATGATTCATTGAAAAGCTTTAGGAAAGGTGATCAGATTGGTCCTTCAGTGAGGTCCCTTTGTCAGCAGTGTGGTGAGTGGACGGGAAGGAGGTGCGGGTCAGGGCAGGGAACCAGAGAGGCTGGGTTACTCGGCCTAACCTACTATCTTGCTCAAGAGGCAAAAGGCCAGCTCTTTCTTTCCTTCCTGGGAGGATAAACCTCAGAACCCCATCTCAGAACTTATAGGCCAAAACACATGGCATAAGAAAGAAAATGTAAGGCCTCCATTCATTATTAGCAAAAATAGCATCCCTTTTGCAAAATGAACTACTCAGTCACCGTATGATGATACAATCACATCTGTGCATTTGTGGAAAAACATATACACATACAAATATACATAATATATATATTTATACATAATGTTTTTATATGATACATAATATGTTTTATATTTTTATATATTATATATTTACACACACATATGCATGTATGTAAATTTTGAAGTTTGACTGGAAGGTGATGCTGATGCTTTATTCTTGGTTTGTTTTGCTTTTTTTTCCTTTCAAATGGAAAGAAACTCAAGTTGGTTTAAATTCTGATGGAAATGACATGCTAGAAAGGCAAACATTGGCGATAGGGCAAAGAGCAGACAATTGACGGAGCAAAGCCTGAGTGAACGGGCAGGGGAGGGTCTCTGGAGAGAAGTGGAGGAGCTGGCCTCAGGTGGGAGTGGGGGCTCCTGCTGCATTGGGTGGGAGGCAAGAGGCAGGGTGGGGTGCTACAGAGGAGAGCTTAAATTGGGTGGCAGAGGTGCGGGGCCGCTACATGCTCTGAGAAGTGGGAAGTAGGGCATCTCCTGAGAATAAGGGGTGCATAACTTGGGAGAAACGCTCTATGGAATCTAGAATGGGTTCTGGTCAGCCCTGAGGGCCCCATCGGAGACCCAGTCCGTGGAGGCACTCAGCGGTGGGCAGGGCGTCACCTGAGCCCAGATGGCCTAGTGTCTTCTCCCGCCATCTTTGTTCTGTCCATCTCCAGCCAAGCAGCCAATCTGAAGAGTTATTCATCTATACAATGATGAGTGGGAGAGGAGGGAAGAGAATGGCTGTTGGAGACAAAAGAGGAAGGCTAACTTTAATTTCAGCCAGGTAACGAAGGAGGGAGGGACCAAAATGGTAAGCAAAGCAGCACAGTGTCCCAGTGCAAAGAGCTACAGGGAGGAAGCCCAGAAGGGCTGACACAGATCGGGGAGCAGGAGGGTCCTTGGCCGTTTAGAGGGAAGTTCAGACCGAGAGCTTGGGGATCAGTGACAAACACAGGACTAGAACCCATTCAGCAAACACTGAGTACCTGCTATGTGTGAGACGCTGTCATAGGTGCTGGAGACACAGCCACGATGTCCTTCTGACACTTACATTCTAGTGGGAGGGCAGGAACTACACAAATAAATAGGCACTAGGGGGGATGGTGGTGGTGGGAGGTGCCACAGAGAAAAAGTAAGCAGACAAGGGGGGTGGGCATGTGGGAGTAGGAAGGGGGGCCCTTTTAATAAAGGATGATCTGGGAAGACCTCACTGACAAGAGGACTCAGACTTCCAGATGTCATTCTATGAGTGCTCTTATTTTTAAATTTTTATATAATCACAGCCCTTTTCCTCATGCCCTTTTTTTTTTTTTTTTTTTTTTTTTTA
>NW_024425564.1:25714145-25771578 GCF_017311325.1 Ursus maritimus
TTTTTTTTTTTTTTTTTTTTTTTTTTAGCATTTGGAGCAAAGTGTACAGAACAGCAGTTCGAGTGTAGATTTTGACGGCGGTCGGCCTGCTTGCGAGACGCAGCTCCGCCTCCTCCTTCCTGTGTGGCCCGGGCAAGGCATGCACTGTCTCTAGCCCTCCGCTTTCTCCGTCTGCAAAGAGGGTATAATCATAAATTCCTTACAAGGTTGTTGTGAAGATAAAATGAGACCGTGTGCGCAAAGGGCCTGACTTTCGGGACACCGGCAGGAAGAGGAGTGGCCAAATGAGGATGCTTAAATGCTAGCTCTTACTAGGAGTGTGTTCTGTTTCTTTACGTTTCGGTGATGGGTACTCCCAGGCACTGCCCCTCCCCATCCGCCCCACCCCCACCCCACCCCACCAGGAGTACTGGCTCCCGGAGGCTCACTGGGGTCGCACTCGTTGACCTGCCTCTCCTCACCCACACTTTGCCTTTGCTTCTCCTTGTAATCCTGGTGATATGCGAAGCCTCATTGAATCTCTAATGCAATTTTTTCCAGATTTTCACATCTTTGATATCACCATGCATCCTGGGGTTGATGGCATCTAACAATTTAGGCTCTTTCCTTTCGTAGTGGTATATATTAAAGAAAAAAAAAAGATTCATCCCATACATCAGTGGCCCTTCGATAGGACAAGGATAATACTTCAGAGTAAACCACAGCCAACTGGCACCCCTCCAGTTCCAATGGTGACGTAGGCATCAGTCGTTCTAATGATCAGAACCAAAAGAACATGTCGGAATGAAGGAAAGGCAATGGATGCAGAATCTATGCTATCCTGAGGTTTTTTGTTAGAGGTTAAACACAATATGCCCAATAATGAAAGGTTCACGTGATGCCAGGGACTTGGAGAAAGTTCCATTGGTAGGATATACCACCATGCCAGAGACCTGGGCTTTCCATTCTACCCACTCCTGATTTTTAATTTTGAAAACTTTTGAACCTACAGAAAAGCTCCAAAAATGGTATAACAAACACGCATGTAAAGGAGCCTGGGTGGCTCAGTCGGTTAAGCGCCTGCCTTGAGCTCAGGTCATGATCCCAAGGTCTTGGGATCGAGCCCCACACTGGGCTCCCTGCTCAGCGGGGAGCCTGCTTCTCCCTCTGCCTCTCTCTCACAAATAAATAAGTAAAATCTTTAAAAAAAAAACAAAACCACAAACCCACATAGTCCTCCCTCAGATGCACCAATTGTTACCAATTACATATTTGCTTTCTCTCCCTCCCCCTCCAACTAAATAAGTTTAGCTCTTATTTATTTTAAATTGTTATCTCTTTATTTGTAGCTGAGTCATTTACGAGTTTCTTGCAGACATCACAACACTTCACTCACAAAAACTTCAGCCCTCCTGAGAATGAGGACAACGCGCTACGTAACTATGTGGCAATTATCACACCAGGAAAGTGAACCCAAGAACAATACCGCTGCGTAAGGTACAGTCCACATTTCAATTCCTCCGGGGGTCCCCACAACGGCCTTTCTAGCTGGACCAGCGCTCTATGAGCTGGTGCGTGTGCACGTGTGTGTGTCTACAACTCAAATTAATGTTCCCCTATCAACCAATTCATCAGATGAGAAAAACGACATTCACATGCCACTAGAAATGAGAAAAAGGAAATAAGAATTGTTTTAAAGGATAATTTATAATTTATCAAGATATACAGAATACCGATGCATCGATTTTTAACAGATTTAGATCTACCTGCATCTACTCTCTTGCTAGCCGTGTTCAGCTTTACTGACTGCAACAGGACCAGCGTTCTAAGAAATGAACAGTAATACCTTTAGATTTCTTTTTGACTCTGAAATCGTGGTCTGTGATTCTTCAGAAATATCAACACGTTTAGACTCTGGGCTCCTTGGGGGTTGTAAGCTCGTCGACCACGTTGCAATCGTCTTTTCATTATGACTGCAGCTGGCACCTAGTAGAGACTCAATAAACCACTATGGGAATCGGTGAATGAAGGCAGGCGCCCCTTCCCTCCACGTCTCTGCCAGATGGCTGGTATGAGCTCTGTGCCCTTTTACAGCTTGGGGGCAGGCACATAGAGAAGACAGGTAAAAGAGAACCCGTCCAGAAAGAGAAGCAGAACTTCAGAAGTCCGTTCTTCCTCAGCAGAGGCAAGGTATTCATGGAAATCACAACAAATCTGAATCGTTGCAGCTTTTAACTGACAATAAGCCACATCTAGAGACTGGGAGTCAACAGTAAGTGAGATCGTGTGCCTTGCACGCCTCCGTGCCTGCTTTGAAATAGAAACCTTGCACCAGGCAGCAGGTGGTAAAAGCTAGGGCAGGCTATAAACCGTTCTAAAAAAAAAAATAGTCCACTCGGTTTCCTTTTGGGCTTGTGGGAAACCCTCATTCTGGGGCCTGCCTAGGGAGGGAAGTGAAAAAGTAAAATGCCTTCTCTCAACGTGAGATGAATGCCTTTCTCTATAAAGTTTCCCCAAACCTCCTT
Organism: Ursus maritimus; assembly: GCF_017311325.1. Lineage (NCBI taxonomy): Eukaryota > Metazoa > Chordata > Mammalia > Carnivora > Ursidae > Ursus > Ursus maritimus. The sequence goes on from NW_024425564.1 coordinate 25,716,650, forward strand.
GGGTCAGGGTCTGCCTGTGGTCAAATAGGACTGCCTATTGATTAAGGGAAAACGAAAGAAGCAAAGGGGATTTTGTGAAAGGCAACTTTGGTCTTGTATCTACTGGTCCTGCTATGTCGATACATATAAATAAATCAGAAATATATGAATCAAAGATCTCCAAGCTACCAAAGATACACCAGTGTGAACATGGGTGTGTATAAATAAGAAGTACCTTATTGTTTGACCCGGACGAATACAATCTCCTAAAATGATGTGAGTTGGGGCGCCTGGATGTCTCCGTCAGTTAAGCGGCTGCCTTCGGCTCAGGTCATGATCTCAGGGTCCTGGGATGGAGCTCCTTTCTCAGCGGGGAGCCTGCTTCTCCCTCTCCCGTTGCCCCCACCCGCCCCCCAACTAGTGCTCTCTCTCTCTCTCAAATAAATAAATAAAATCTTTTTTATAAATAAATAAATATAAAATGATGTGAGTTGATAACTGCAACTCTCTCATTGTAGACATACAGGCATTTAGATGGTTTCTAAAATTCCTTTTTTTTTTTAAAGATTTTATTTATTTATTTGACAGAGAGAGAGACAGCCAGCGAGAGAGGGAACACAGGCAGGGGGAGTGGGAGAGGAAGAAGCAGGCTCCTAGCGGAGGAGCCTGATCTGGGGCTCGATCCCATTACGCCAGGATCACACCCTGAGCCAAAGGCAGATGCTTAACGACTGCACCACCCAGGCGCCCCTAAAATTCCTTCTTTTTCAATTTATTTTTAATTACGCAAATAACATCTAAGTGCATAAACACTGCAAAAGAAAAAAAAATGCAAACAGCTCAGGTTTGAATGCCCTCTTGATGCCCTCTCTCTGATTTTTCTGTCTTTCCTAGAAGTGTCTGTTCTCACAGGAATTGTCCATTCCTCTGGTTCTTTCTTGAGATGTTTGCATAGACATAAGACATAGAGATCGGCCAAGCAGGGGGGAGAGGACTGGGACCAAACCACATGTGCTATTCTGTCGCTCACCTTTATTTCTCGTAAAGATCTTTCTTTACTCAAAACATTTAAAAGGTTATCTGGGCCAGTGGTTTGTGACTGGGCTCCCCAGGGCCCTAAGGGTTCTGCGGGGGGTGGGGGAGGTCCACACAGGCTGCCCCAAGGAGTAAGGAGGAGCAAACAGATCTGCTCCAGCCAAGGGGCCTCCCATTCAATCTACTTGTCTTTCTGGATTTCCATAAAAATTTTAATTTAAAAAAATTTTTAATGTCTTGCTTTGAGAAAGGGGGGTCAGAAGAATTGATCTAGTTCAATTCTTTTGTCTGTGCATTCTGCTAAGATATGAGCATTCCTGAGCGGAGTTCGGCACACAGTCTCAGGCTTCATTGGCTTATTTTTCTCTGAAAGTAACTTTAAGGTGAAGGTGGAGAGCGGTAACAGATTGCTTCCATTTCCCCAATTGGATCAGTCTTTGGAAGGCTGGCGATGAAGAGGATCAGGAAAGGTGAGGGATAGAAGCAGATAACCCATTTTGTCTCTTCTCTGTGAAGGACAATAACCCATGTACTCATCCTGGGTCTTATATATTACTGTGTACATATTGTATATATCATCCGTACGACCAGGAAAGCACCATGTATGCCTTCAATCTGCTCTGAACTTTCGCTAAGTCCTGGATTCTAGACCTTTCTGTACTGCTGGAACAACACCCAAAGCCCCCTGAAAGGTCAACATTGTACTCATGTCCAAAAGGATGGGGAAAAAATCTGACCAGACAGGCCTGCTCCAGCTTCTGGGAAACTTCTTCTCTGGCCCAGGTACGCCGACCATCTGAAAAATCTTTGGATCAAACAGAAGCACAATGAAAACCATTGCTAAAAGGCTAACGTACGAGAGGGTCCTAGAAGCAAAGCCTCTCCCCTAAATCAAAGTGTCTGGTTACTTGCAAAGGCAACTGGTTGGAGGGAAGTCTCCCCACCTGGAAAGCCCAGGCAAGTCATGGGGTTCCTCTAAAGCTCAGTGTCCTCTTCCTCGTAATGAAAGTAATAACTATTAATTTCATAAGGTCATCATAAGGAGTAAAGGAGATGTCTGAATTCTAGCATCGTGCCTGACACATCCTGTGATGACGTGAACTGTGTCCCTCCCAAAACACACAGGCTGAAGTCCTACTCCCCAGTGCCTCAGAATATGACCTCATTTGGAAATGGGGTCTTTCCAGATGTAATTAGTCAAAACAAGGCCGTACTAGAGCAGGGTAGGCCCTAAATCCTTAATACGACTGGTGTCCTTATAAAGAAGGGAGAGAAACACACAGGGGGCAGACAGCCTGGTGAAAACACAGGCCGAGTTGGAAATGCTGCGACTATAAGTCAAGGAGCCCCAGGGATTGCCAGCAAACCATCAGAAGCTAGGAGGAGGGAGCATAGCCCCACCAGCTTTTTTCCAGACCAGAACTATGAGAAACTGCATTTCTGTTATTTTAAGCCACGTGGTTTGTGGTATTTTGCTATGGAAGCCCTGGGGAAGCTAATACACATAGCACACATTCAATAAATATCCGTGTTGTTATTGTAATCCTTTGTTTAATAATATATATGTATAGGGGAGCCTGGGTGGCTCCGTCGGTTAAGACCTGATCAAGACCTGACTCTTGATCTCAGCTCGGGTCTTGATCTCAGGGTCGTGAGTTCAAGCTCTGCATTGGGTTCCACACTGGGCGTGAAACCTACTCAAAAAAAAAAAAGAAAAAGAAAAAGAAATATATGTGTGTGTGTGTGTGTGTGTATACACACATATATATATACTTGTGTGTGTATATATATGCATGTGTGTGCATATACATATATGCATGTGTGTGCATATACATATATGCATATGTATATATATACACATATATATGTGTATAGATTCAATACAAACCCTATCAAAACCCCAATGACAATTTTTTGCAGAAATAGAAATAAAACGCTTAAAATTGAATATGGAATCAAGGGACTCTGACCTATAAAACCAATCTTGAAAAAGAAGAATAAAGTTAGAGGCCTCACAGTTCCTAACTGCAAAACATATTACAAAGCTACAGTAATAACATAGTATGGCACTGGCCTAGACAACACACAGACCCCTAAGAGAAAACAGAGAGCCAGACCTTGAGGATACAGTCAAATGATTTTCAATAAGAGAGCCAAGACCACGCAATGGGGAAAGGTTAGTTTCTCCGACAGATGATGTTGGAAAAACTGGATATGCACATACAAAAAAATGAAGTTGGACTCTTGCCTTACACCATATATAAAAATTAGCTCAAAATGGTTTAAAGATGTAAACATTAAGCATTATACCTAAAACCATGAAACTGCTCTAAGAAAGCAAAGGGGAAAGCTTCGTGACATTGGATCTGGCCATTTCTTAGATATGACCCCAGAAGCAGAGGCAGCAAAAGCAAAAATGGGTAAATAGGACTGTATCAAACTTAAAAACGTTTACACAACAAAGGAAACAATCCATAGAGTGAAAACAGCAGCCCACCTAATGGAAGAAAATAATTGTAAATCACATATCTGATATGGGGTTAATAGCCAGAATATGTGAAGAAATCTTGCAATTCAACCACAACAAAAAAAAACCCCAAGTAATTCATTTTTTAAAAAAATGGGCAAATGGCTTGAACAGACATTTCTCTGAAGAAGTTACACAGGTGACCAACAAGCACGTGGAAAGATGCTCAGTATCACCAGCCATCAGAGAAATACCAATGAAAACCACAACGGGATATCACCGCACATCTCATTATGATGGCTACTACCTAAAAAACAGAAAATCACAAGTGTTAGTGAGGATGTAGAGGAAACAGAACCCTCCTGCACTGTTGGTGGGAATGTACAGCGCATAAAGTGTAACCACTATGGAAAACAGTTTCTTCCATAACTAAAGAACAGGTTCTTCCAAAAACTAAAAACAGGATTACTGGGGGCTCCTGAGTGGCTCAGTCGGTTGAGTGGCCGATTCTTGATTTCAGTTCATGTCACGATCTCAGGGTCTTGGGATTGAACCTCGCATAAGGCTCCGTGCTCAGGGGGGAGGTCTGCGGAAGATTCTCTCTCTCCCTCCCCCTCTGCCCCTGCTCACGCCCTCTCTCTCTCAAATAAATAAATAAATCTTTAGAAAAAAATAGGATTACCGGATGATCCAGCAATCCCATTTCTGGGTATATATCCAGAAAAGTTGAAAGCATGATTTCAAGAAGGTATTTGCATATCCATGTTCATTGCAGCATTATTCACGATAGCCAAGAGGCAGAAACAATGTCTATCGACAATGAATGGATAAGAAGATGTGGTGTATCCACACGATGGAATATTATTCTGCCTTTAAAAAGGAAGGAAATCCTGTCACATGCTACAACATGGATGGACTTTATGGACATTATGCTAAGTAAAATATGCCAACTGCCAAAGGACAGATATTGTATGATTTGATTTATATGAGATATCTAAAGTAGTCATACTTACAGAAACAGAAAGCAGAATGGTGGTTGCCAGGGACTGGGGGGAGGGGAAGATAAGGAGTTGTTCAATGAGTATCAAGTTTCAGTTTTGCAAGATAAAAAGTTCTAGAGATCACACAACAATGTAAATATAGTAGCATTACCAAACTGTACACTTAAAAATGGTTTAGATGGTACTTATGTTATGTGCTTTTTACCACAATTAAATACGTGTGTGTGTGTATGTATGCACATATATAAAACCCTATACCTATGTTTCATGAATCCACCATGATTCCTTAGCAATACTCTTAAATGTAACAGTTTAGGGGCGCCTGGGTGGCACAGCGGTTAAGCATCTGCCTTCACCTCATGGCATGAACCTGGTGTTCTGGGATCAAGCCCCACATCAGGCCCCTCCACTGGGAGCCTGCTTCTTCCTCTCCCACTCCCCTTGAATGTGTTCCCTCTCTCGCTGGCTGTCTCTATCTCTGTCAAATAAATAAATAAAATCTTTAAAAAAAATAAATAAAAATAAATGTAACAGTTTAAGTAAAAATTACTGGAGTTTTGATGTTTAATTTTTTAACTCAACAAATCAGAATTTTAATAAACGACAACGTGTAATGTCTAGTGCTACGCCTTCAAAATGTATAACAAATGTTTTAACACAATTTATCAGATACTGGTAAAAAGAATAATCCATGAGAAACAGTACCATGTTTTAATTATAATATTGGCTATATTCACTGGATGCTGACTCTGTTCCAGGTCATATTCATATTTTTATCCCACTGAATTCTCGCACCAAACCCATGACACAAGCATAACTTGGAGGCACTGAGTATTATTATAATTTGGGCAAGGTCACACAAGCAGTGGACCCAGGCTTTGAACCCAAGCCCACTGACACCAACATGTATTCTTAGGGCCCCACACTTTGCTGCCTGAAACCATGCCTTCCATCCCCTGCTTCCTCTGAGTGTCCGTGTAGACGGGAGCCTGAGTCCACCATCCCCCAGAGGAGTTGAGAAGAATGATGAGCTCAAGTTCTCACGTCATCACATGGTGTCACAATCCAGTAAACCCTACATGTCCTGTTGCCCCGTCTGCTGCGTCTCTCCTGGTAGCTCCCAGGGTGCTTGCCTGCGGGACAGGCTGGCCTCCCTTCAGACTCTGGAGAAGGCGCAACCACTCAAGTAAGGCACCTGATGAAAACATGGCTCCCATGGCCTCCAAAGGAGAGAAACCACTGCGTATCAATGGGCACATTTTCCTCTTTGATTGGAACATTCCATCTCATCTGTATGTAGCACGTGTCTCATTACACAGGCAACGGAGTTCTGTCAACAACAAGGTTCCAGAACGCCGTTCCTATTTGTGTAATTCTGTGAAAGAAGTTCCAGAACTATGTTCCTGCACACATCCCCACAAAAATAGCAATATGTGTATATACATATGTATAGACATGTATAAGTACAAGGTAACATGTTGTAAATAGACAAGTAGAATAGGCAATCGTGTGTTTAGAAAAACTGAGAAGTATGGCAGACAGAGCCGGGATGTTAGGGCCAGACTGCTCTTCTGGCTTCGCCATTTGCTAGTGAGGGGAAGCTCAGGCGAAGTAATCTCTCTCTCTCTCTCTCTCTCTCTCTCTCTCACACACACACACACCCCTAAACAGTCCCTCCCTGACGGCAAGAGAGCAGCAATGAGATTGCACAAATCCACAGTCAGGACTGGAGACTTCCATCTGTGCTGAACACCTTGCCCAAGGAAAGTGTCACCATTTTTCTGACCCCCTTCCAAGATCTTAGCCCGAGAGAACCTGACAGTTCTGTCCAGCACCGCCCCTCCCAGGAGCTCCACAAAGGAGCTTGTCCTCCCTCCCCGCGCCGTGGCCCCATCCCCCTCCGGGCTGAGGGCTTGCGGCAGGCAGACAGGAAAACCGTCCGGGGAATTGGGGGAGAGCCTGTTGGCAGAGCGGCTCCACACAGCCCGTGCGAGGGCCCCTTGGAGAAACGGGAAACTGTCAGGAAGGTGGATGGAATAAACCTGATTTCCCATCATTTTTTCAAATAAATGGAGTCCAGTTTGCTTCAGCTATAATCCAGGCATAACATTTATATGAGAACATAAAATAGTACAGAGCCGTAAGTAAAACAATATGTGTGTTCCTGAATAATAGTGATACCACTTGCCAGGAAGACTATATTTTGACCAAATAAAAGATGACCTAAATTTGACTCAGTGGGATGGGATTTACTACATGATTGCTTCTTGAAAATAAAGGGATAGAGATAGGGGGATTTCCTGAGGGGGGGAAGGAAATAGACAAGGAGAACAACAGAGAAACGAGATGAAAAGTTACATGACTCTGACTTGATTTGAAAGCTCCAATTGTACAAAAAATAAAGGGCATTTGATGTTAAATGTGTTGTGTGGCCCTCCCAAATAAAACCACGTTTTATATCAGACAACCGCATTGCAAAGTCCCGGGTGTGCCGACGTCAGACGTAAAGAAGTGAGTCTGCGGCGGTAACAAGTAACACTGTAAACGCTCTGGTTTATGATGCATTCCTCCACGTCGCCTTTCATTCACATGCATGATCACTTAACACAAATATGTATTGTGGACTGAATATGCAACAGGCTCTCTGGTAGGACAGGAGTCAGCCCTGCCCTAAGGGAGTTCCCAGCCCTGTGTGGGAAGGGAACTCAGGACCCGGGCCATTTCCATCCAGGGGGTGTAGACCCAAGACGGGAGACATCTCAACACAGGAGGCGGGGGAACCACTGCAGAGCCAGGCACGAGGGGTCCCGAGACCACACAAGGGAGGACGCTGAGTGAACCCAAGGGACCCCACGTGGGTAACGCCGGAGCTAGGTTCTTCAAAGGAGGAGTAAGTCAGTCCGAGAAAACTGGAAGAGAGCAAATCAGCAAGCCATCATGCAAATCCCTGACAGTAACAGGTAAGGCTACATGGGTACAGCTCTTGCACACATTGTTACACTTGAATAATGCACACACTGTTCCCAGATGCTTTGGTAAGCAAATGCCTTCCTTAGGACGTAGGTACTTAGTGTGGCTGATGTAACAAAGATCTGAAGTAAGCGTAGCTTAAGCAGGCAGAATTTCATGCTTTCTCATGTCACAGTCCGGGCTGGAGCAATCCAAAGCTGTCTGGCAGCTACAGGCTCGAGGACAAGAGTCCTTCTGACCTGTGGCTCCACGATGTCTTGGATGTTGTCCTTGGCCATCTGGTTCAAAGTGGAGCACCTCCATATCTCAATTCCAGCTGGAGGGAAGGGCGGGGGAGGGGCAGACCAAGAGGAGGGTGCAACATTCCCCTGTATGAACAGTGCTGCCTGCCCCCCGCCCCGGGGGGCTCAGTCGGGTAAGCATCTGCCTTCCGCTCAGGTCGTGATCTCATGGGCTATGGGATCAAGCCCCAAATGGGGCTCCCTGCTCAGCGGGCAGCCTACTTCTCCCTCTGCTCTGCCCCTCTGCCCCCCATCGTGCTCGCGCTCTCTCTCTCTCTCAAAATAAATAAATTCTTAAAAAAACAAAAACAAAAAACGGGGCTGCCTGGGACTGCACACATTTCTCCCCCAACGCCATTGGTCAGAACTTGGTCTCATGACCACACCTGGCTACAAGGAAGCTGAAACATAGTGTTTATTCAGGACAGCCATGAACACAGCTAAGAAGAAGAAAGGGGAATGGGTAGGAGGTGGAAACTGGCCATCTCTGCCGAGACATGAGCCCTCCTCTTCCTCTCATCCCATCTGAGGCAGCCACAGGTTTTAAAGGGCTTCCCGGGAAACCACTGGAGAATTTGATACATAACCAAATGCACAGGCACACACACAAGTGTAACACATAGCGAGCCATAAGTTCTTCATTATAGGACCTTACATCAGAAGATACTGTAGACGAGACCCAAGACTGTGGCCAAGAGGTTGGAGCAGGCTCCCTCCACAGGCATATACCTAAGGGCACGTGCAGAGTCCAGGAATCACATGAAGAGGTGGGTGGGCCCCCCCATCGCCTCCCTCCTGACTTCTTCCCCTTTTCCCCCTTATTACCACCTGTTTCACTGAACCAAAACATGATCAAATGCATCGCCCTGGTAACGAGAGTGTGCGTGAGCATGTTAGCGTGTGTCAGCCATGGTAAAGCTAAAGGGACTTTATTTACTATCAGGGCCGAAAGAATCAGTCTGCTCCCAGCGCTATGATCAATGAGTTACATGAACTTGAGCTTATTTGTGCATTAATTTCCTCAATATCAAACGGAGATCAAAAGACTTGCCATAGCTTCTTCATAGGCTTCTAGAAGGAACTGGCACAATGGAATGGGTTTTCTGTTGCTACATAACAAGCCACCACAACTTTCTGTCTTAAAACATTATCCACTTACAATCTCATCGTTTCTAGAGGCCAGAAGTCTGGACGCAGAGTAACTAGATCCTCTACTTAGGGTCTCACTGGGCTGAAATCAAGGTGTCAGCTAGGGCTGCGTTCTTATCTAGGGCTTGGTTCTCTTCCAAGCTCACAGGTTATTAGCAGTAATTCATTTCCTTGTGAGTATAGCACTAAGGTCCCTATTTTTCTCCCAGCTGTCAGCCCAGGACCAGGTGCTGGAGGCTGTCCACAATTCCTTGCCGTGTGGTCCCCATTGGCCAGCATCAACACCCATGGGGAGTTTACAACAGGGATGTTTGTTTCTTCCTCTTCTACAACCAGCCAGAGAAAAGTCTGCTTTAAAAGGACTTGTATGATTAGGTCAGTCCCCCTGGAAACCTCCCCTATCTTAAAGTCAACTGATGTGGGACCTTAGTTATATCTGCAAAATCTTCTCACAGGCTCACCTAGACTAGTGTTTGAGCAAATAACTGGGAGATGGTGTGTATACACCAAGGGCCAAAATCTTAGAGAGCCATGCTAAGATTCTGTCCTTTGGCCCCCAAAGATTCATATCCTTCCACAAACGACATTCACACCCCACCAAGTTTCCAAAGGGTCTCAACCCACTAAATCATTAGTGGTTTTTTAATAAAAGTAAACCTTGAGGGCACCCGGGTGGCTCAGTCGGTTAAGGGTCTGCCTTTGGCTCAGGTCATGATCCTGGAGTCCCGGGATCAAGCCCCACGTCGGGCTCCCTGCCCAGCAAGGTGTCGGCTTCTCCCTCTCCCTCTGCCCCTCCCCCTACTGGTGCTCGCTCACTCTCTCTCTCTCTCTGTCTCTCAAATAAGTAAATAAAATCTTTTTTTAAAGTAAATCTTGTTTCTTTGTGGATCTAAGTATTCAGCTGCAGCTTTCCTGCATTTTCCAAGCGGATGTCACATACCCCGCGTGCTTGACTCCTTTCTCTACAACAAGCACTCTTGCTACTTCTTATTCCTACATCTGGTTTTCTCCAAGGATGCTGCAAAGTAGCCCCTCGTTCTCTCGACTTTTCCTAAGTTGAGTGCGTTCCAAGCGATAGTCTTCTGTTGGCATCTGTTTAAACTGGCTGGGATAACAGACTTTGCTATCTGGTTTTTTTGGGTTTTTTTTCCTTCCTCTGGCAGGCTTTCCATTCACCAGGAAGCAAATATGGTATCATGGCAAGAGTAAGCACTTCGGAGTCAGGCAAGTGTAGATTCAAATTTTCTCTCCAACGCTTTTTTTTAAAGTAACGTGGGGCTTGAGCTCACAACCCCAAGTTCAAGTCACATACTCCACCGACTGAGCAGGCAGGCGCCCTCGCCAATACGTTTTAACTGAATGTTACTTAGCTTCTCTGAATCCCAACCTCCTCCTCTCTATATTTGGGATGCTACCTACCACACAGGGCTGTGGGGAGAATTAAGTAACACAATACTCATGAGATGAAATGATAAAACAGGGGCGCCTGGGTAGTCCATCGGTTAAGCGTCTGCCTTCAGCTCAGGTCATGATCCTGGAGTCCCGGGATCAAGCCCCACGTCAGGCTCTCTGCTCAGCGGGGTGTCTGCTTCTCCCTCTGCCCCTCACCCTGCTTGTGCTCTCTCTCTCTCTCAAATAAATAAATAAAATCTTTTTAAAAAAAGAAAGAAAGAAGAAAAAGAAGCAAGTCTCCTTTACTTAACACTTCCAGGTTCAAACAATCACAAGAACATGGACACAAACACCACTTCTGGAATAAAAGAATAGAACGGTCAACTGGGGTCCTCCAGTTCCCCCTCCATATCTCAGACGCTTTCCTCATCGCGGTGCTGTTAACAAGGATATAGAGGAAAGGATCTTACTTGCACTAAGTCCTGAAGGTTAAGACAGAGAGAGTTCATCAGCTCGGGTGGGTCACGCCAACGTCAAGCCCCCTTCAGGAAAAAGGCCGATCTAGAAATCATTAAGATGATACAAGACAGCTACTGTATTTGCTCAGTATCGTAGGCAGAAAGCTTGCATTTGCATTTGCCAAATACTTTACAACCATTTTTTTCTGGGCGGTCACTGAACAACGTATCTCCATTCTGTAAGCAAGGAAGCAAAAAGCCATGGGGGCACTTTGGAAGTGAGTAGCAGGCTAATGGGAGGAGCCTCCACCCAGCTCCCCCCGTCAATGTTCCTTCTAGTGACCCACTTGGCCCAGTAGCACGAATACTCTTAATTTGACATAAAACAAGGGCATAAGTTTAGAATCTGCTCCCAAGCAAAACTGACCTCAGTGAGTCGCAACTCGGACCTTCCTTTGCTTCCCACTGTATCACAGGACTATGTGATTGACATCAAGTGTTTTAGTTAGGGTACCGTCACAGTTGCTGTAACAAGGGGGCCCAACACACAGTGGTGTGTAAACAAAGACAGAATTTTGTTTTTTGTCGCATGTAGTGATAGTCCAGACATATCTTCAATATGTAGTTTCCACCTTGTGATGGGAGGTAACTATGTCACTGTCACCTTCCCAACCGATGGGAAAGGAATGGAGAATGGGGCATGATACTGAAGTTGCACCCTCTCGCTTTCTCTCACACCCCATGGGCCAGAACAGCCATTTGGCCACACCGCGCTGCAAGGGCGGGGCTGGGAAATGCAGTCTGCTCAGGTAGCTAGATGCCCAGCAAAAACTCGGGAGTTGGGGAAGGAGGAGAAGAACGAATACTGGCAGAGTAGTGGTCATTGTCTCACTACAACTTCAGAGGCCAAGATTTACAACTCTCGGGCCCAGTGTTTCGTCTCCACTGCCCCAGTCGGGGAGAACTTTATAGAGCAATGTCAACCCTGAAGTGAGTGAGAAGGACTCTAGTACAGGGAGAGAGGCCTGATAGCAGGGCCCAGATGAGCTGAGTTCTGGTACCTGCTCTGTCATACATTAGCTAGGAGATCTCGGGCAAGTCATTTAAATTCTGAGTCTCAGCTCCCTCCCCTATAAAATTAAAAATGGGGCCAGGTGATAGCTGAGGTCACCTCTAGATTTTACACTTGATGATGTCGGAGTAGACAATAGGACAGGGTAGACCATGTAATAGAACATATATCTTCAAGTTGACCAACAAATGACCAGAACTCACATCATGACAAGTTTTTGGTCTTAAATGGAATTTATAAAATGGGTCCACTTTATGAAAATCATTGCACGATTTAGTACGTAAATGAGTCTTACATGTTCACGAAGTTTTAATCTTATAGAAATATTTACCGATTCTACTAAGTTAAAAGATATACCGATCCATTTTTTCCTATGCAAATTTCCAGCCACCTTCAGTAAAATGGGAATATCTGTATAATTCCAATGGATCGCTATCCAATTTCAGATATAAGCATAAATTACCACAAATAGCTCACCAAAGGTCAAGACAAAGCATATTAAGTACTTTAGACTGCACAGATCTTCATGGTTAGTTTAAATGTTCATATAAATGTTCATATAAATATCTCCCATTAATGTGGGAAGTATGGAAGTCTGGTTTCTGGAAATAGGAGATAACGGAGCCAGAATTCCCTATAGGGCCTGCTGAACATTTTAAAAATAAATACTCTTACCCGTCAACAATCATCAACCCTTGAATGCCATTTAAAGCTAATTTTATTGAACACAATGGATGATGAAGCTGATGGTGGTGAGATGTGCCCAACAAAGCTGTTGTTTTTGTATAAATAGTAAAATGGCTCTGAACCGATTTCTGACTATAAAATTAATGGAAGTGTTATATTGCCTTCCAAAGTAGTCACTTTGGAAGGCAAAAGCATATACATGTTGTTCTGTTTAATTTGATTACTTTCAGAGAAATCCCGTTGCTTTAGAATTCGATTAAAATTACATATTGTGGGAAATGAGTGCTTCCCAAGTGCTGGCCAATTTGTTAAATATACACTTTTATGTGGATTTATCATCTCCACTTCATGAAGGTTGATAAGGTTTGTTTCCACCTGCTCTGGCAGAATCTGGAAGTTACATCCATCTCCCTTTCTTCCTTAGGAGAAAGCTCCTGCGTTATGTGAAACTTCACGCGCCCAGCGAAAGCACTATTTTACCAGCTGACCTTGCAATTAGCAGCGGCCAATGGGATGAAAAACGGAAGTGGGTGAGTGAAGCTTGCAGAAAGGAAGGGGGACAGGTTGATGGCATGTGCCCCTTTGTCCTTTTCTGTTTCTCCCTCTGTTAGGAATTTGGGTGAGGGGTGCCTGGGTGGCGCAGTCGTTAAGTGTCTGCCTTCGGCTCAGGGCATGATCCTGGCATTCTGGGATCGAGCCCCACATCAGGCTCCTCCGCTAGGAGTCTGCTTCTTCCTCTCACACTCCCCCTGCTGTGTTCCCTCTCTCACTGGCTGTCTCTCTGTCAAATAAATAAATAAAAATAAAATCTTTAAAAAAAAAAAAAAGGAATTTGGGTGAGATGGATGACACACCAACCACCATCTTGTCACTTATGTATGGGAACCACAGACTCAAGATGGTAGAGGATGAAGATGAAAGAAACCCAGGTCTCTGGTAGAATCATGGAGCTATCATTGCAGCCTGTCTACCACCAGACTTATTTTATATAAGAGAAAGATACACTCACAGGTGACCACGCCACTATTATTTGGGATGTTTTGGTTTGTACATTGAACCTAATCCTAACTGATATACCTTTACTTCTTCTTACCCATAGGAGACTTGAGGCTGAGGGTAGCTTGTCTAAAGCCCAACAGCTAGGCAAATGGAGATCCAGAACTCAAACCCACGTAATCTGACCTCAGAAACTCATACTTCCCAGAGCCCACATAGACTGTAGTTTACCGATTAAGAAAGAAAGACACAGTGTCTGTCCCTTCACTTTTATTTAGCTCCCACACAATGCTATAAAATCACAGAAGTGACAGAAAGTAGACTCCCTAATAATCCACAGTACTAAGATTGTTGAATAATGAAGCATATAATTTATCTGCTGCATAAGTTAATGAAACTGATGTAAAGAACAGCACTTAATGATGAAAATCAACTCTCCTCCCATAGCAGGGCTCAGAAAAGACTCTTCAGGAGGCTCCTCCAACAAAACTAGCCCCTACGTCCCCCTGCAAAACAATGCATGACTCTATGCACAAAGCCTTTTTACCAACCAGGGTCACATCCAGTCTCATGGATGGTTTCTTTCTTTCTTTCTTTCTTTCTTTCTTTCTTTCTTTCTTTCTTTCTTTCTTTCTTTCTAAGATTATTTATTTATTTATTTATTTATTTGAGAGAGAGAGCATGAGCAGGGGGAGGGCCAGAGGGAGAAGGAGAAGCAGACTCCCCACTGAGCGAGGAACACGCCATGCGGCTCCACCCATGGACCCTGGGATCATGACCTGAGCCGAAGGCAGACGCTTAACTGACCGAGCCACCCAGGCGCCCCATGTGTGGTTTCAACACCCAACGGAAACAAGATTCTACAGGATCAACCATAACTCACTGTACTGATGAGCGTGAGCCCCATTAAAATTAAGGTGCATAACTGAACAGGAAAAGTGATCAGACTGCAAAGCCGACCATTCTCTCTTCGGAAGTAGTGGTAACTGACATAGGCCACCACCCGATCACCAAAGTCCGCAGCTCCTATCAGGCAGTCCTCTCCCTAGAGCTGTCTTGGTCCAGGTTCTGGCAACCACTTCTCTCACTCTTTCCATCCCAGCGGTCACAGAGGCTCCTCACAGGTTATCTACCCTGGCGTACTACACTGTCCCTAACAGTTCTCCTTCATCTTGTCCTGCAATTCCTTTACAAAACATGACCCAGTTGGAGCATGCCTTTCTTTTCCTGCCTGGGCCCCCCAGTGACTTTTGAGCAGGTGCAAATAGGTGTATGGAAGTCCAGAGTGCCCTTGGAATGACAGTGATGTGACCTGCAGGATTGCTAGTGGAACCCTCACCCACCACACAGCAAGACTAGCCACCCAACTTCTCTGCACCTTGACCTTCCCCTTGATGAAACGAAGGGCCTAGATGGTCCCTAGTATCCGTCCAGATATAAGATCATCCCAGGAATCACCTCCATCTTCCCTGCCCTTCCCCCCTCCTCTCCCTATTACTACTTCTCCTTCCGTGCATACCCCCATCCCCACCGTCCACACCACACAAATCCTAAGTGTCAGCTCAACTGATGATCAAGAATAAAGGACAGGGGCATCTGGGTGGCTCAGTTGGTTGAGCAACTGACTCTTGGTTTTGGCTCAGTTCATGATCTCGGGGTCAAGGGGTGGAGCCCTGGGCCAGGCTCCATGATTAGCAGGGAGTCTGCTTGGGGATTTCTCTCCTCTCTCTGCCCCTCTCCCCCGTTCATGCTCTCTCACTCTCTCAAGTAAATAAATAAATCTTAAAAAAAAAAAAAGAATAAAGTACAATAAGGTTAGAAAGGAAATAAAGAAATAATGTCTTTTCTTCATGCATCTTAATTTTAGAACCACTGCAAAATCAGACTCACTAAATTCCATTTAAAATCTTAATATGGATTTAAAACTCTTTAGCCATGTGGTGACTGGCATACATTACAACTTCATAGTTAAACAGCTCGGGTTAAAGTTGCCTTTGAATATTGATGTGCTCAAGGTTAAGGAATTATAAGTAGGTCCCCGGTCAGCTAATTCTAAAACAATCCACCCTGGACTTCTGTTAACATTGACTCATTGCAAAACGGTAACAAATGCAGAACAATGTTGGAATCTGGTGTCCAGAAAAGAATTCAGCCAATTTATTGCTGTCAACCACTTATGCAACTGGAGCCTTGGACAAAACAGAGCTCTGAGCCGTCTTCCATTGCCAATTACGTAAACCACAAGATCAGCAGCTCCCGAGAGTATCCATAAATGTAATCCCCGATTTTCCAACTTAAAGTTGGGCGTATACTTCAATCACGCAGGTAAGGCTGATCCTCAGACTGGGGTGGAAATGGGCCCAGGCTAGAGTCTAGGGTCAGACCTTGCTCTGCAGCCTTCTGCTCATGGGACCTGGGGCAAGTTTCAGGAGTTCCCTGGGCCTCAGTGTCCTCATTCATAAAGTAAGGAGAAAAGTGTGCACCTAATGCAACAATCCCGCTCTGGGCATATACCCAAAAGAATTGAAAGTAGGTCTCGAACAGATATTTGGACACCCATGATCATAGCAGCACTATTCTCAATAGCTAAGAGGTGGAAGCACCCAAGGGCCCATCAGGGGATGAACGGATGAGCAAAATGTGGTGCATCGGCGTAATGGAATATAACTCGGCCTTAAAAAGGAAGGTAATCCTGTCACGTGTTACGATATGGCTGAACCTTGAGGACATTATGCTAAGTGAGACAAGGCCATCACAAAAGGACAAATAGTGTATGATTCTACTTTTATGAGGTACCTAGAATAGTCAAATTCACAGAGTTGAAGAGTAGAGTGGCAGTTGCCAGGGACTGGGCGGGGCGGGGGGATGTTTTGCAAGAAGAAAAAATTCTGGAGATCTGTTTCACAACCATGTGAATACGCTTTATACTACTGAACTGCGCATTTAGAAATGGTCAAAATGGTAAATTTTATGTTATGTATTTTTTACCACGGTAGAAAAAAATGCTCACTTCATTTAATCTTTGAGAGAATGAAAGGATAAAGTAAAAATGCCGGCACACAGGAGATGCTCCGTACGTGTGATGTCTTCTCTCTCCTCCACCTCATTGGAGTGGCTTATAAATTATTTAAAGCCTTAAAGAGAATCCCAGCACCCAAAACATACGCATATGGGTAGGAAAGGGAGTCAAACTCCATCTCAATTTCCTGCCCCCCTCCCCACCCTTTCCTCTTTTAATTCTTTGAGCCCAGGCCGGGTCACTTTCCAAAACAAAGCCTCAGGCAAACAACTCTGCACAGTCTGCCACCCACTCAGAACATGTTTAGCATCTGTCATCTAGTACCCCAGACCTCATCTCTGGGACCCCTGGAGCACACCCCAGAAGTTGCCTCTCTTTCCTCTAGAGACAAAGGCCCTGAGACGTTCCTTCTCTGCCCTTCAGAGAGTTTTGAAAGAGTAGCAGGCTGTTCGTTCCTTCCTGCAAGTACTAGCAGCTGCCTCCAGCACGCCGGGCACTGTCCTAGGCACTTGGGGTACAGCAGTAAACAAAAGAGATGAGGTACTTGCTTATGCCGTGCTTGTCTTCTAGTAGCCTTCTTTTAGGGCTCATACAATTGATCAATTCTCATCTCTGCGCCTCTGCCCGTACTGCCTGAAAAGTCCCTCCCTGCTTCTCCTTCCCATTCAAATAGTAACCCCTCTGTTTAAGGTCCAGCTCAAGTCCAAACTCCTTACTATTCTCCAGGTTCCTCTGATCTTGCTCTGAGTTTTCCTTTCCCTCACAGTCCTGGTACCTGGAGCCTCCCCCACATCATCCAGTGCTAAGTGACACTGCTTTCTTCTTATTCTTCTTTCTAGTTCCTTCTTCTTCTTTCTTCTTGTTTTTCCTCTTCTTCTTCTTCTTCTTCATCATCTTCTTCTTCTTTTCTTTTAATTTTTTTTCTTTTACAAGTCTTTTATTTTTCTTATTTACAGTAGTAACATAGTCTTTTAGAAAGTTCCAATGACAGACAAGTGTCTGAAATAAAGTATAAGTATCTCCTTGTCCCCTGCTCCAGTCCCACTGCTCAAGGGTTGTTATTATTATTCTTTTAATTTTTTTTTAAGTAGGTTGCACACCCAACATGGGGCTCGAACTCACAACCCTGAGATCAAGAGTTGCACGCTCCCCCGACTGAGCCGGCCACACTGCTTTTTAAGGCAGATTGAGATTTACTCTTGTTTCCTAACTAGATTATAGCTCCCTGATGGTCAAGGCCATCTTCACTTGTCCCCTCACCCCCTCCCACCCCATAGGACCTAGCACATAGTGTTTTCCCAAGAATGACACTCCTTAGCTTCTTGAATCTTTCAGTGAGACGTGAAACAGGTCTTCGTCGTGCCAGGGTGGTGGAACAATCTGTTCACTGCAGCTGTGTCTACAAATTCCTGCTTTCTTAAAAGTATATCTAATTCAATATGCCAAAATAACTTCTACTGGAATATAATTTATGGGATACCATTAAATACGTATGTTTAAAAGATCATCTGTATTGAATTTTCCCCAAAAAAATCCAATGAATATTTTACACTTAATCAGTCGCACTGTCAACTGATTGGGGAGGGGGAAGCTTTTATATGTCTAGTACTATGTGTAAGAAAGGAAAAATTTCCTCTACCCTCTTAGGTTCTGTGCCTGGGGCCTGAAAATTAAACTGACAAAAAACAGATTAACAGAAGAAAAGGTTTATTTTATATGCACACAGGAGGTCCCACAGAAAAGAAATGGAAATTCCAAGGGAGCAGTTAGTCGTGGATGCTTACACACCATTTTAACAAAGGACAATAAATTCTGGAGAAGTAATTAGACAAGAGAAGGGTGGGGAAATTGGAGCTTCTGGGGGTTGTAAATTGTGGGAAGGTAAATATAGAGTAGAAACTACTGGAAGATAAGAGTTATTTAGTAAGGTTTGTTATGCAGACTCAAGTAGTGTGTTCTCCAGAGAGAATCTTCTCTAGTGACTGAGAGTCATTGTCGTCTTGCAAATATGGGAGGAGACACCCTTACAAATGAAAATGTATGTTACATTTACAAAGCAAAACTGACACCCAGCTTTTAGACAGAAAGGGGGAGAGAGTTAATTGCCTTCAACACAAAACAATCTTTATGCCAAAGCAGCAATTTTGTGGGGTGGAATACTTTGGGATGAGGGGGACTGGGAGTGACCAAAGATTAGGTGAGACAACAGGTTTGTCAGCAGATTTCGAAAATGCTCACATAACTGCAGGAAGTATTGTAAACCTGGGGCTCCTGGTGGCTCAGCCTGTTGAGCATCTGACTCCTGATTTTGGCTCAGGTCATGATCTCAGAGTCGTGAGATTAAGCCTTGCATCAGGCTCTGCACTGGGTGTGGAGCCTGCTTAATATTCTCTTTCTCTCTGCCCACCCCACCCCCTTACCCATTCCCCCACCCCCTACCCCTACGTGCGGGCACTCTCTTTCTCTCTCTCTCTCTTAAAAAAAAAAAAAAAAAGGAGTTGTAAACCATCATTTAAAACTAACTTCCTTCCATTCTGGAAGTTCGGTTTTGAATGCCTATTTATTTTTTTGTTCTGAGTCTTTTTGAGGAGGAGGCAAGAAGAACAACTTGACCCATAGTGGTAATGATGCATAACAGCAAAAAATAACTCCAAGGAAACACCTCAGGCATGAATATCTATGTGCAATTATGCAATAAACAATCCTCCATTATCTACGGAAGAGAGAAACTATGTATCTTCAACAAAACAAGAAATTACAAAATCAATAATAATATTGTCACTTTGAGTAATGTTTCACCAACTAATTCTAGAAAAGGAGAAGTAAATTCGTCCTTACCTTTTGACATCTTCCCTTTCAATGTAGGCTGTAAGAGCACTAGGTTGAGAATCGAGGCTTGTTTTCTTCATCAGTGTTGTCCAATAGGAATCTATACTGAGAACCATGTACGTAATTTTCAATTTTCTAGTAGTGCACTAAAATAAATAAAAAGAAACAGATTACATTAATTTTAGCCCATTATATCCAAAATTCATCATTTCTGCATGTAGTGAATATAATTATTGAGATATTTTCTATTTTTTTCATGCATGAAGAAAAAGATTTTTCAAAACCCAAGTATATTTACACTCACAGGACATCCCAATTAGGACGAGCCCCATTTCAAGTGCTCAGTAGCCACAAGTGTCTGGGGGCTACTGAACTGAACAGCTCTGCTCTAGATTCTGATCTCTGGAGAACGAGCTACAAGACCTGGGATTTAAATTCCCTGTTCCTAAATTCCCTCCCCTTTATATTGAGAGGGAGAAATACCACTCGAAGTTCTTTCTGGTTTAAATTCTATTGTGTTCATAACTTGCACACCAGTGGGAAGACAACCACTCCCCCATTCCCCAATTTCAAATGTAGTCCATGATATTTATTTATGTAAAATTAGTACATGTCCATTGTAGAAAATTAGAAAAATACAAAAAAGTATAAAAACAAAATAAAACAGGGTTTCCTGGCTGGCTCAGTCAGTAGAGCGTGGGATTCTTGATCTCAGGGTTGTGAGTTTGAGCCCCACGTTGGGTGTAGAGGTTACTTAAACATAAAATCATTTAAATAAATAAATAAATAAATAAATAAATAAAACAATCTATCATCTACCCAAGCATATCTACTAATAATACTTCGATGAATTTCCTTCTTGATTTTTTTTTAAATTCAAGAACAGCTGAAACTTTGGGAAGCAATTAATATATTACTATAGCCTCCCTTACATATTTTAGGGATTTCGAAAAAATAAAATTCATGCAATGTAGTTCCCCCCAAAAGAAGACAGTTCTATATTAGACATGCTTTTTTTTCTGTTGCTTTTTTTATTGAGATAAATCAGCGTAGAACATACAATTGACATACCATATAACATTGTTGTACGCTATGGGGTTTTTCTTAAAGATTTTACTTATTATTTTTGAGAGAGAGACAGAGAATGAGCACAAGTGGCAGAGGAAGAGGGAGAAGCAGGCTCCTCACTGAGCAAGGAGCTAGATGTGGGACTCGATCCCAGATCATGACCTGAGCCGAAGGCAGACGCTTAACCAACGGAGCCACCCAGGCACCCTGTTGTATGTTATGTTACATGCCTAACATAGCAGGTTGTGCGTTAGGTTACACGCACAGCAATATCACAGCCTAATTATTTTATACATCTACATACGCTAAAATGAGTCCCGCAAGTCTAACTAGCACCCATCACCACCCACAGCTACCATTTTTTTTTTCTTGTGATGAGAACTTTTAAGATCTACTCCCTTAAACGACTTTCACATACCCATTAACTAGGGTCACCACACTGTCCATGACACCCCCAGAAATCTTTATCTTATAATGGGAAGTCCGTACCTTTTGACCACTTTCACCCATGATACCCATGTGTATATACTTGCAACATGAAAAGCATCCCAATGATTTTCATTCAAAATCAGTTCATTAGAGGGACCTTTCTCTTGCCTCTCTTGTCCTTGCTGCCGCCTCTGGTTTATTCCCATGACGTGTTTCTCTTGGGAGTCTTTAGTTTCTATCCATGTTCTCTCCTCTCTCCCCATCTGTATTCAGGGTCACCCATTTCTGCCTGCCTGTTTGGGGGTCCCCAGGACTTATTACAGCTGCTGGTCAGGCCTCAGAGGCAGGAGGATTTCCTCGGCGGGGCCAGAGCCCCTCGTTAGGGTGAAGTAACCAGGCCATCCACCACCCTGCTCGGCTTGGCTATTAAGAGTTGCAATTATTTCGGATGTCACCTCAGGGCAACGGTAAAATTTTACTTTGAATTGCTTCCGCCAACCTTTCTGAAGTTTCTTTTCCAACCCAGCAATTAGTCAACACGAAGGCACTAAAATAACTATTGAATAGTCCGGGTCTTTATCTGTGGGAGCTGTTTGGATGGTAGAGAGGGTTAGAGGAAAATAGGGTTTTACACCCCCTAAAACGCCAACCTTCCTTTTTCTTTCCTTTCTTTCTTTTTCCATTTCTAATTCCTTTTGTTCTTTCAGAGGGAGAGGGGTGTGTGTGTGTGTGTGTGTGTGTGTGTGTGTGTGTTCTTAATTGTCCAAAGTGTTCAGCCGGAAGAAGACAGGAAATGGAATTAAAGGTGAATTGAGTAGCCACCCAGCAGCGGGTCGCGTGTAGAGAGGCCCTGTATCTTTTCACATCCTAAACGTGGGCCCAGCGCCACTCCGGCAGCCCCCACCAGGACACCCCCCCTGCTCTTTGATATGCTAATCGTGGCTGTGGGTTGGTTGGAGCTGGCAAGAGAGCAGAGACTTTCAGATGGCTGACACGTTACAAAGCTGCAAACTTCAAAGCCCGGTTTAAAAGGTTCTGTTCTCATCCAGCAAAATAAGTTTGCTTTTGACAATGCCGAAGAGAAAATCCCAACAAATTAGGGTGGAATCTTAAACAATGAACCAGGCCCAACTCAAGAAATAAGGAACCAATCAATGCTATCAACATGGCTTCTATCTGTCCTTAGGATTAATCATTTCCAGATGATAGCATGCATCTGATTATGCTCTTCTGGCAGCGCTCCCCTCTATCAGGCCCTGTGAAATGGGGAACCAGCAGGAGGTTCCGACGCTGGAGTCGGAGATGTGGACCCATCAGCAGGTAACATGGGGCTTTGAACAGGGCCCAGGTGGTTTCTGACAGAAAGGAAGTCAGCAGAAGGTAGGACTTCAAGAAATGCAACTCCTATCTTTTAGAAACACACATGTGATTTCCCGGTTTCCCCTAGTTTTTTTCAACTTCTGCAAAAATTGAGCTGCCTTACCAGGATGGGCCTTGTATGTTTGTAGAGTGTCTAAGATCACACCCAGACTACAATTCTACCATTTTCTAAAGTTAGGTTTTTGGTTTTCGAAGACTGCTGTAGTCTTTGTCTTAGTCTGCTTGAACTGCCATAACAAAATACCATAGACGGGGTCGGGGGGCTTAAACAACAGAAATTTATTTTCTCAGTTTTGGAGGCTGGAAATCCAAGATCAAGGTGTCCGCAAGGTTGGTGTCTGATGAGAGCTTTCCCTCTGGGCTGTAGGCAGCCACCATCTTGCTGTGTGCTCAAAGGATTTCACTGGGGGGGGGAGGGGTAACGGGGGGATTCTGATGTCTCTTCCTCCTTTTATCCGGACAGTAACCCTACTGATTTGGGGCCACACGTTTAAAACCTCATTTAATCTTAATTACCTCCTTACAAGTCCTACTCCAAATGCAGTCACATTGGGGGTGAGGGCTTAAAGGAGGTGCCACACCAAAATATACCACTTTGGTGTAAGGATTATATTGTGCTAAAGACCACTGGGAATCAACAAACACAGAAAGCCTTCTCGGATCTTCCCTTATCTGACTGAAAAGCAGCAAGTTCTGTAAAATAAGGTTGCCATAAATTTCCTCTTCAGGGTGAACTGACTCCCAGAAGGGAAAACCCCAACTCCCTTCTCCATGGGAGGTCAACAGCCAGGAAGGAGAGGGAAAGAACACTCGTTTATAGACAAACATTATCACGAACTTTCTTATCTCTCATTTGTTCTCTTAAAAACCCATTTGTCACTCCTAAAGAAATCTATTTGTTCTTTCCATAAAAGCCTTTTCTTCCCCACTCTCTTTCCCCTACTAAATTAGGGATATAAACCTCAAACTTTAACCATTTAACCAGCCAGCTACTCCTTTTGTTAGCTCCATATGCCTGCAAATAAAGCTTTTTTTCTGACAGTCTGTCTTTTGTCAGCTTAATTTGAAGTCCTCCATTTTGCAGAACAGAAGAGAGTAGAGGAAAAGTTTTTCTCCCCTACAGGCTTCAATTTATGAATGCGGGTTGTGGGGTGATAATGGGGGGGGGGGGCAGAGACACGATTCAGTCCATAGCAGTCTTCAAGCTTCCTCAGTTAACCAAAACCTTTGCACTACCTTTGAAGAATAAACACAGCAAGCTAGGGACAAAGCTGTGACCACAAAGAGAGAAGGAGGGGGTGGGGGCTGATGAACTCTGACTAAGATGGCGGCATGCCGCACTTCCTCCCTCACAGTTTTAGCTGGGGTCTCCACCACCTCCAATCTTAATTAGCTTTCCATTTTTATCTTGAAAGGACTGTCTTTTCCATGGGTCAATACATATTTGTGTGAGCCTGTGTAAGTTACGGGGTGGTAGCAAAGGTTGAGAAAAGGTTGTCACAGCTTTGAAGGGTAACAGATAAGCAACCCCAAAATCTGTTTCTTTGGCATAGGATTATTTTGAGATGATAATTCCTGAGAAACTGCAGGAGAATCTCTGAAAACAGAGTAGAATTTAGCCTTTTGTAAGGGGCATTTACATTTACAAAGGAATTCCTCATTTGTAAGTGTCTTGCTCCGTTTACCAGGAAGAGAAGGAGACTCTCCATCACCAGAAACTCTTATTAATGAGAAGACTTGGACTTAAATCTGCATAACAACCTTGTCCTTGTTTACCTTGCTTTTCCAGGTAACCTCCCTCAACTGGCCTCCTCACCCCCCAACGTCTTTCTTTTGTCTTTAGCTGAAGGTTGTATTTAAGATGGTGAGTCGGGGGCCATTTCAGGGAGTTTTATTCAGTTTTCCTGGGTATCTCCCAGGGATACATGTTTTTTAAATTTCTTTTTGCTTTTCCTATTGTTCATCTTTTATTGCAGGGGATCTTGGTCACAGAACCTTCTCAGCTACCCATCTAAGGTAGAAGGAAAATCCTTTTTCCTTCCCTACAGTTTGAACTTAAACCTAAATGTAAGCTGTGCTCATCCTAGAATTCAACCCATCTGGTGGTCCTGCCAGGAGTCTATTTGGGGAATCCCCATCTCCAGAGAACCCTCAAGCCTAGTCCTCGAGGACTTCTGCCTGAGTCACAGGAAGAGAAGTAAGAATGAGAAAACAGAAGGCCTTTTTACTCAACTCTCAGAGACCTTGGGAACCCTGTTTGGGGATGAGAGTATCATAAAGGTGGGAAGGGAGAGAGACGACCAACACCCTCCACACCCCCCAACACGCACACCCATCTGGTTGGGGCAGTTCAGGACAGCCCTGCCCTGCAGGGACCCAACAGCTCCAGAGGTACCAGGCGGCTGCCATTCCAGCACCAGCTCTAAATGGTGGCATTGGCAGCCACAGAAATGGCTTCCGCCTCCTCTGGGGTCTGGTACAGCCCACAAGAAAAATGGCCATATTCACCAAGATTAATGGTAAAGAAAAAAAATACTGGAAGGAAATACAGCAAAGGGTTTTCTTTCTACATAGAGAACAGCCTAAACCATTGCTTCCTTTGAGATGTACAGAAATCTCATTCAGTGCCTCCCCCCACCGTCCAGGAGGAAGTCTGAGCTCCTCCCCCATCCCCAAGAATTCCGGAGGGCTTGGCTTCTCAGATCTGCTTCTCCCACTTCCTGTCCCCCTTTAGTCTCAGTCCCACTGACATCTCACCTCCCTCAGTTCTTGTCTTCTCCCTGCCCTTCCCTTTCCCCACCCCCACCCCCACCCCCCGCCATTTCTTAAAACACCATGGCTGTGGGTGTAACAGACTCCAGAGAAGGTGTGAGAAATTGGTGAGGGGTGGGGCAGAAAAGGATGCCCATTTCATCACAGCACTTAAAATTTCTCCAGCCACCCCCACGCCAGTGAATTCCTCCCCCGCCCACGTCTGCACCGCCCCTGGCCACCACCTGCCACACCGCAGCTCAGCCCATCCCCCACCCTCCCCTGCAGCCCCCTGCTCCGCACACCTCTGCCACCTTCCTCCTCTCCACCCGCGAATCACTCATTCTTATGCGGCGCAGTTTAACTGCCGCAGTGTCTCCCTGCCTCCCTCTACCAGGCCCGGGCGAAGGGCCTGCTAGCATGTCACCCTTGAAGTGTCCTGTCAAGGTATTTTGCGAAACAAAAGGCTATTTACTCCAGAGAGGAATTCTGCCGCTCCTCGAGGGGCCGAAACAGCTGCAGCCAGCTGTGGTTTAAATTAGTATTTTACCTTTACTACGAGTGTTTTCCCTATTTTCCCCACAAGTATGTATTCATTTCAAAAAATGTTTAAGTGAGAGTTCACATAACTATGGCCAGTGGTTCTCAACCAGGGGCGATTTTGCAAATATCCAGGGGTTATTTGACAATATCGGGAGATTTTGTTGTCCTAACTGTGGGGTGGGAGTGTTGCATGTAGATAGAGACAAGGCTGAGAGACCTCCTAACAATGAGCAGGACAGCCCCTCTCAAAAAAGAATTATCTAGCCCAACATGTCAGTGGAGCTGAGATTGAGAAACCCTGCTCTGGGCCAATAAAGATTAAAGAAAGTGCCAGAGCGACTTTCTCTTCCCCACTTTAAAGGGACCAGTTCAAAGAAGTCATTCCCTTCACTTTGACAGAATAACAACAAGTAGGACTTATTGAGAACTTACCTTGCTCCCAACCATCCTATAAGGCGAGCGGCTCTCCAATTATCATCCCCTTTCTCAGGATGAAAACCAAACTGAAGGGATAGATAATTCGCCAAGGTCACACGGCAGTAAGTGTGAGACTAGGATAACCTGAGCCATAGATGGTGTGTGTGAGGCAGGGAGGCAGTCTTGTTGACATTCACAGTTCGGTCTTACACCTGCCATATGCAGATATTACCTAGATTCCCCCCAGATTGCTCTGCCAACAGAGAAGGGACTAAAGCAGACATGAAGCTTTGACCGTTAAGTTTCAGCCCCAAATTGTGAAGGGCAATTTTGTATTTTGTAAACAGAACTTCAAAAGCATGTTTCATTCAGGAAACTTGATTTTTGTCCCTTAAAAGTAATTGATCGTGTAGTTGATGTACTAATTATATACAGATATATAGATTTTAATACTTTTCAAGGTACATTTTTAAATTGTGAGGAAGGGACAAGAGAGGCAGGCCCAGACAGTCTCACTGGAAAATTCTACCAAATATTTAAAGAAGTATTAACAGCAATTGTACACAATCTCTAACACAAAAACAGAAGAGGAGGCAACACATCCCAATCTATTTTATGAAGCTAATATTACCCTAATACCAAAACTAGACAAAGATAGTACAAAAAATGAAAACTACATGGCAGTATCCCTCATGAATATGGATGTAAAAAAAATCCTTATAGCAAATAGAATTCAGCAATATACAAGAAAAATTATTTACCATGACCAAGTGGGTTTATTTCACGGATAAGAAGCTGGTTCAATATTTGAAAGTCAATTAATATAACCCACAATATTGACAGAAAAAGTCACATGATCATAGTCCATGCAAAAATGCATTTGACAAAATTTAATAACCATTCATGACTTTTAAAATCTTGGAAATACAGAAATAGAGGGAAACTTACTCAACATGAAAAAGAATATCCACAAAAAAACCTATAGCTAACATTTTACTTACGGGTGAAAGGCTGGATGTTTTCCCCTAATATTAGGAACAAGGCAACGATGTCTGTTCTCACCAGACTTATTCAACATGGTGTTGGAAGTTCTAGCCTGTGCAAGAAGGCAAGAAAAAGAAATACAAGGCATACATATCAGAAAGTAAGAAATAAAACTGTCCTTATTTGCAGATGACATGATTGTCTATATAGGAATCTACCAAAAAAGGAAAAGAAATAATAATTCAGCAAGGTTGCAGGATATAAAATAAATATACAAAAATATATTGTATTTCTATATACTAGCAAAGAACATGTGGGCACAAGAAAAGTTTAGATATAAAGTCATTTACATTTATATTAGGTGTAGAGCTAACAAAACGGATTTGTGTGATGAAAGCTAAACAATGCTGATTTTTTTTTTAAATCAGAAAAGATCTAAATCAATGGAGAGGCATGGATTGACTCAACATAGTAATGATGCTAATTCTCCCAAAACTGATAAACAGGTTTAATGAAATTCTTATGAAAATCTCAAGATATTTTTGTAAGTATAGATTAGATTATTCTAAAATTTATATGGAAAGGTAAAGGAACTAGAATACTAAAACAATTTTGAAAAAGAATAAAGGGGAAAACCAGCCTACTAGATTTTGAGATATACAGCTATAGTAATCAGAACTGTGTGGAATTGGCAGAGGGATAGACATATAGAGCGTGTAACAGAATAGTGACCCAAAAATAGACTCATGCAAATATACTCTACCCGTAGGACAAATAGCCTTTTCACGAATGGTGCTAGAGCAACCAGACATTAAAAAATATATAAAATAAAATGAAATACATATTTCAATCTAATTCTCACACCTTATACAAAAATTAACTCAAAATGTGCCATGGTCTTAAATGTTAAATTTAAAGCTATAAACTTTTAGAAAATAACAGGAGAAAATCCTCAGGATCTAGGACTATAAAAAGAGTTCTTAGACTTGAAACCAAAAGCATGATTCATAAAAGGAAAAATGGATAAATTGGACTTCATCAAAATTGAAAACTTCTGCTCTATGAAAGACCCCCCTAAGAAAATGAAAAGACAAGTTAGACAGTGGAAGAAAATATTTGCAAATCACATCTCTGGTAAAGGACTGGAGTCTAGAATATATAAAGAACACTCAAAACTCAAGAGTAAAAAAACAAACAATCCAATTACAGCATGGGCAAAAGACATGAAGAGACATACCAAAGAGCATATACAGATGGCAAACATGCAGATGAAAAGATGTTCAACATCTCTAGCCATTAGGGAAATGCAAATTAAGACCACAGTGAGCTATTGCTACTTGTCTACCAGAATAACTAAACTGAAACATAGTGACAACACTAAATTCTCATGGGGATGTGAAGAAACTGGATCACTCCTACATTGCTGGTGGGAATGTCAATTTGGAAAATAGTTGGACGGTTTTCTAAAAAACTAAACACACACTTACCATAGACGCAGCAGTTGCACTCTTACTCATTTATCCCAGAGAACTGAAGATGTACGTCCACACCAGGACCCATGCATGAATGTCTGTAGCAGCTCTGTCTGTAATAGCCCCAAACTGAAAGCGCCCAGATGTCCTTCAATGGGTGGTCAGACAAACTGTGGTACATCACTCCCGTGGAATAGTACTCAGCAATAAAATAACCAACTATCTTTTTTAAATTATCCATCCATCAATCAATAAAATTATCTGAAGAGATTTCTTTGAATGATTACCTTAAAAAAAAAAAAAAACTTGAAATAGCAAGCTATCAATACAGGCAACAACCTGGACAATCTTCAAAGAATATGCTGGGTGACGAAAACCAATCCCAAAGGTTGCTACTGTATGAGTCCATTGAAATAACATTCTTCAATGAAAAAATTATAGAAATGGAGGACAGATGAGGGGTTGCCAGGGGTCAAGGAAGGGTTAGAGACAGGAGGGAAACAGGTGTGGCTAAAAAAGGGGCAACATGAGGGATTCTTGATGGAAATGTCCTCTATCCTGGCTGTTTCCAGGTCAGAATCCTGGTTTGATATTATACTATAGTTTTACAAGGCGTTCCCATAGGGGGAAATTAGATAAAAGGTACAGAGGATCTCTCCGTATTATTTCTCATGACTGCGTATAAATCTACAATGATCTCAGAACAAAAGTTATATATTTAAATAAATTGTTATAATTATAGTATTATTATAAAATATATCATAATTATATAAGGATACCTATTTAAATAAGTAAAAAATAAGTAGAGAGAGAAGGAATTCACCTTCAGCTTTTCAGAGAGCCATGGTTTAAAAGAAAGATAAGCCCTAACGCAGGCTTTAGGAAAAGGTAAAAACGATGCAAGCCCAGAACAGGCTAGCGTCTTGATTAAGGCTAACAAGTACCCATTTCCAGGAGGCACCCCTACAATGTGATCAGGAAACAAGCTGCCCACTGTTCTGAAGAGCAGGCACTCTAATCCATGTAAAATAAACTGTAGACATGGAAATTGTAATGTGAAAAGAGGATGGAAACCAAAGAGGGAGATGTCGTAATGACAAGTGCAAACAGAAAGTGAGGAGTTACCATGGAGTCTAGAAAGAGCTGGAGGGTGAGACAGTAGGTGTTTTTCCAGCACTGACCAGGACAGAACACAGCTGGCCAACACAAACATCCAGTCCATTGGGCAAACATAATCCTTGCTGAAGGAGGGTTTTTCACTGGGGCAGTCACCATGTGATGAAAATATACCCTCTAGGAAATCCAATTTCCTTTGCTTGGGTTCTGTATTCATCAAGCAACCTTCTGATCTTAATTTGATTTTTGATGGTTTCCTCACTGTAAGAGAAGGAGCTAATGGGATCCAATCTGCTAAATGATTATATGTTTTCTTCCATTATGACCCTCCCATGGTTTTCTGGCATTGGGTATTTTGTCCTAAACTATTTTCTTTCTCAGGCATATAGCATTTTTCTTCCAACAAGAATATAATCCCCTTGAGCAAAGAAACTGAGTCAACAATCATTTATTAGGCACCTGCTATTTACTTGGAACTGTGCAAGGATCAAAGGCGAATGACAACTGAGATATGATTTGTGCCACCAGGAATTGCTGATTTCCTGGTGGTCCTGTACCAGCATTATGGCCCAGAATGTGGGTGTCAGGATCAAACCAATGGGGTTCAAATCCTGGCTCCAACCTTTACCATCTGTGTGATCTTAAGCAAGTCACGTAACGTCTCTGACTCTCAGTTCCCTCATCTATACAGTGGGTAGGAGACCTCACAAGGTGTCAGGAGGATTAAACGAGTTCACTCAAAGCACAATACCAGAGATACAGTGAGTGTTCATTCAATGGGAATTAGTGTTACTCTGACAATCATTCTTACAGTGATGATTTCCAACCCTGTGAGATTACATTTCCCTCTACTGCTCACCTAACTTGTCTGCCCATCCTAGGTTCAACTATTTATCAAGTTCTCCTTTCCGGGCAGCTGACAACACCAGGGATTGCCAAGAAGTTCTATAATCCACCTTGGCTATCGCTTGCCACCAGCCAGCATCTGGCTCAAACCCGTTGCTCTTCTAGCCACCTTCAGACCAGCTTCTCCTACCTCCTCTTACCCCCAAAATGGACCAAGGCCTCCCTTCACCTTTACCACTTGACCTTGAGAAGGCTTTGGGAAAAGCAAGAGACCTATGGCCCCAAAATTCCTTTTTTTTTTTTTTAAGATTTTATTTATTTATTTGTCAGAGAGAGAGAGATAGCATGAAGGCAGACGCTTAACCGACTGAGCCACCCAGGCGCCCTGCACAGCAAATTCTAAACAACTCTCAGAGTCCAAGCTTATGTATGTAACTATGTTACAGGGGCTGCTTCTATTCCTCTCTAAAAAACTACAGTCTCTAGGCTCCATATCATTTGTGTCCCGTGGTTTGGGATGGGGGTGGAGGTGGGTTGTCTTTTATGTTTAGTTTTTTTTCCTTAAAGACTTTATTTATTTGTTTGTTTATTTATTTGTGGGGGGAGGGGCACAGGGAGGAGCAGGGGGACAGGAAGAGAGAGAACCTCAAGCAGACTCTGTGCTGAGCAAGGGCCCCAGGCAAGCTCAGGCCCACAACCCTGAGATCATGACCTAAGCCTAAATCAAGAGTCGGACACTTAACTGGCTGAGCCACCCAGGTGTCCTGTAGATACTACTCAAAAAAAAGGGGGGAGTGCCTGGGCGGCTCAGTTGGTTAAGCATCTGCCTTCGGCTCAGGTCATGATCCCAGGGTCCTGGGATCAAGCCCCATGTCGGGCTCCCTGCTTAGCGGGGAGCCTCCTTCTCCCTCTCTCCCCTGCTTGTGCTCTCTCTCTTGCTATCTCTCTCTCAAATAAATAAAATCTTTTTTAATTAATTAATTAATTAAATCTTTAGGGGAGCATTGGCTCCGTTGGTTGAGCATCCGACTCTTGGTTTAGGCTCAGGCTATGATCTCAGGGTCTTGGGGTCGAGCCCCACGTCAGGCTCCGCACTCAGGCAGAGTCTGCTTGTCCCTTTCCCTCCCCTCTTTCCCTCCCCCTGCTCGAGCTTGCTCACATGCGCACTCTCTCTAAAATAAATAAATAAAATAAAATCTTAAAAAAAACATAAAATCTTCACTAGTAAATAAGTAGAAAAATAGAAGCTGAAGGGAGGATCACAAACCTATTCAAATCCTCCTTCCTCTCCCCTTCTGGGCCTTTGCCCCAGGATCCTCCCTGGAGCTGTTCTTTTTCCTTCCCTTCTGAAGCTCTTTCAGGAATAAATCAGTCAAGGCTTTCTCTAGTCATCCACCTGGATGGGGGGGCAACCAGGCCAGCAGCAAGAAACAGAATCTTCCCCAAAAGTTCAGAGGAAACACATACACAGAGTTTTACGCAGGAAACACATACGTGCAGCTTATGTATACTCATACTTTCAATTGTTCATTCTTCCCACTTCCCAGGTTGTTCCCAGCCCATGGTTACCTCCCAAAAACACAACCACACATGCACCCCTGAGCTTGACCAACAACCCAACAATTTCTTATTTTACAAAAGACAAATAAAAAGGTTTGAAAAAGGGAGGGGAAAAAAAAAAGAAGAATGAAGAGGAAAGGAAGACGAAGAGATGAAAGAAAGAAGGTGAGGCAGTGAGAGGAAAGACCAGGACGGCTGGCTTTCTGTGCAGCGGAGGGAAGGGCCACCGGCTCCCTGCAGAAGGGTCCTGGAAGACAGTCGGTTCATTTTCCCTGCAGTCTGGTGATCCCCAAAGAAGATCAATGGTAGATGACATTGTGCTTTCTCAAAACACCTTTCCGAGAGCACCTCCCACAACATGTCAAAACAAATGAAAGCGCACATTCCTGCTTGTAAATATTTTCCCCCTGCAATAAATGAAAGCTGTGATTCTACAGATACCTTGGAGCTTAGCATTCTTTATGAGGTGTATAAATAAGACCTACCGCGGGATTGGAGAGCGCCTATCCTGGCAGTATCATTTTTATACTACGGGCAAGTGCACATTTACATAATTCAATTCAGCAAATTCTGATTGAATATACATAGTAGTATATAAATATGTATCAATACGTGCGAGAACAAAATGAAGAGAAGCTGGTCAGGATCAGGCGGTGTGTGTCCCGCCGGTGGCCCCCCCCAATGCCTGCCGCGGGACTGGGCTGTCTGACTTTGGGGAACAGATGTTATTTGCGTACCATCACATTATTCACCTGGCGCTCCCCTGCGCCCATCCCTGATCCCACAAGGCAGTGGATAAATAAAAATCTGTGTTCGTGCATTAAATCAACACGCATTACATGCCACTGAA
The DNA here is from genome assembly GCF_017311325.1 of Ursus maritimus. NCBI lineage: Eukaryota > Metazoa > Chordata > Mammalia > Carnivora > Ursidae > Ursus > Ursus maritimus. Next base: position 25,749,401 of record NW_024425564.1, read on the forward strand.
ACTACATATAAGATGCAGGAATTGCGTCTTTATTTCCAAACACATTTGTTAGGAAAGTGTCTTAAAGAGTCGGGGGAGGGGCGCCTGGCTGGCTCAGTTGGAGGAGCGTGTGACTCTTGATCTCGGGGTCGTGAGTTCGAGCCCTGTGTTGGGTGTAGAGATTACTAAAAAAATAAAATAAAATGTCTTCAAAAAAGAGAGAGATTGAGGGGAACCAGGGAAAGATGTTAGCATTTTTGACGAAGGAGAGGAAGGTTTTTGAGTTGCATCCCTTATTTGAATACTTACGTTGACTGAGTGACCTTTCGGATATTGGCAAATAGCTTTCTGATCTAAACAAACTTTGCAGAGAAAAAGACATAAATTTATCTACTTCTGCATCTGCACTGATGGAAAAGGTAAAACTGGTCTAGATTAGTCCACGCTGGAGGCCAGAACAAAATACCATAGACTGGGGGGCTCAAACAACAGACATGTATTTTCTCATCGTTCTGGACACTGGGGGCCCAATCTCAAGATGTCAGTGGAGTTGGTTTTTGGTGAGGACTCTTTCCGGTCGTCAGACGTCCATCTTCTCGCCGTGTCCTCACATGGTCTTTGCTCTGCGTGCTCACAGGGAGAGAGAGATTTCTGGTGTCTCTTCCTCTTCTTATGAGGACACCCGTCCTATTGGGTGAGTGCCCCATCCTTACGACCTCATTAACCATACTTCCTCCCTTAAAGGCCCCATCTCCAAGAACAGTCCCACTGAGGGTGAGGGCCTCCACACACAGACTTTGGAGAGACACTGTTCAGTCCATAACATTCTCCTAAGTGCTTTGGACTAAAAATATGGGCCATTTCACATATCCCCTGGAGCTAAAATCTAGGAACAGATGTGGTTTTACAAGTACTAACGCTGAGCACGAAAAGCGCAGAATGAATTTAACATGTGCGTTGTTATTCCGATTGGAGGTTGGCGGTGGCAATAGCTGTTTGCTTTGCTTCGCCTCCCTCCTCATGACTCGACATGGACTCTTAACTTCTCAAAATCCTAAGTTCCCACATTTGAGGCTATGAGCCCCCTGAGAGCAGAGGGCATGTCTCCTCAACCCCCTGTAGAGTCTGGCCCATACTGGGAGCTCAAAAAATGAACGGATGCCTCCCCTTTCTTGGAGACATGGGGTCAGGAGGAGGGAAGTTCACAAGAAGGGCCTGACTGGGGGGAAGCAGGCTGAGATGGACCCTTCCCTCTGTCTCCCCCAGCCTCTCTGGAAGCTAGGAAGAGAACTTTCTAAAATGAACAGCCATTACCTCCCGAGGAGAGGAGCCATGAAACCCCAAGTCAATTCTCTGAGCACTTCCTGCTCAGAGCATGCTGACACGTGAACTGGGATGGAGTACAACCTAATTACCCTTTGGTTCCCCTGGCCACACACCCAAAGTTGCCAGGCTTCAGGTCAGGGGAGAAGGTAATTATACCAGAGTTCATGAGGAACAGCCAACATGCATTTCCTGAGTACCTGTTCTCCAGTCTTTCCGTAATTATTTATTGATCACATATGTCATGCCAGACACTAGTCTTGGCACTGCAGACACGAAGGATGAATAAGACACTCCTGCTCGCAAGGAACAAGTACGGGGCCATCAAGGGATGTGACAGCTGAGCCACTGGACCACTGTGTGGGGTTTCTTCTTGTCCCTGGCTAAACATCGTGGAATAGCTATGGTCCCCGTGTCTGGAAATAAACACCTATCACGTGTCTGTTGCCCGGAGCCAAACAAAAAGATTTGCATTTAAACTTTACGTATTTTTTAAGTTATTTACTTATTTAGTTCAGGAATCTCTACACCCAAGGAGGAGCTCGAGCTCGTGACCCCGAGATCAAGAGTCGCATGCTCTTCTACCTGAGCCAGCCAGGCGCCTCTTTTATTTGTTTTTTATGGTTGTCCATTGATTTGCCTGGATGGAGAGGTATAGGTCTGGACTGTTCTTGCCATGAGCCAGAGGAAAGATTGCACCGGACATCCGAGAGGGACATTTCAACACTTCTGGTCATAAGGCTGGAGATGCCCAGCTCCAAGGTTAGGACAAATGCCCGGGGATAAGGGTCTGCCCCCAGCGAGAGGCCATCAGGCAGCTGACAGGGAGAGCAGATGGAAGAGTAGGTACTCAAATGACAGCCTGGCTCGGTGACCTGGCCTCCTGCCAGGGCCAAGCTCTCTGGTGGCTCAACCATCCAGGAGCTCCCTCTCCTCCCCTTTCCCCAAGCGCAGAATCACCACCCCCCTGCACCCTGTGACATGATGCTGGGCGGGCCATTGTGCAACTTCCTTGCCTGTTCTACCGCCAAACTGGCCCGAGGAAAAGGGATTCTGACCTTGGCCTTGCCTTGGAAGTCCCCAGGGTAAGGCGGAGAAGCACACAGACACTCCCGCGGAGCCAGCAGGTACTGCCAGCAGCCCCAACGTGGGGGACAAGCTGTAAGCATGCAGCAGGGTACGAAGCATCAGGCTGAACCAAATGAAGTTGCCAATACTGGGTCGTTTTTACCCATGAAAAGCGGGAATTTCATATGATTCAACCTAACGTAATTTACAATAGCTAACTCGTGCCTAGAACCTCCTATGTGCCAGGTAAGCCTCCAAGCTCTTCGCACACAAACTCCCTCCATCCTCATAGCAACCCCAAGAGGGGGGTACTGTTATTCTCCCCACTTTATAGAGAGGGCTGAGTAAGCGTCTGCTAGGAAGCGGCGAGGATTCGAATGCAGGCAACCTGGCCCCAGAACCCACGTTCTCCACCTCTATGCCGACCCGCCTCTCTGGGCACAGAGTTTGGGGAAAGCACAGAGGAAAAGGCTTCCAGAAGGAAGTCAACCCCATGAGCCTCGCGCCTTCTGACGCCCACCACAGAGACCAAAGGCCTTCATTGTGTTTCAAAAGGATGGCATTACGCTAGCCGGAAGGTCAATTCACACCGCCCAAACTCACGGGAGCCTCGTTTACCAAACAGCTGCTGGACCGACGTGTGAGCGAGCAGAAAAAGAATGAATGAACAAAAGCAGAGTGCAACCCTTTTCATCTACCTAGAGAAATAACAGCGCCAAACTAACCGGCATCTTCAGGCGGATGGAGCTGGGGGGAGGCGGCAAGCTTTTTGAATGCATTACCTGGTGTACATTCCACGGGACTCCGTGTGGAAAGCACTGTCATCTTCGCTTGGCAGAAGAGAGGCAAATGGATTGGGAGAGTTGACTGAAGATCACCTGCCCCCGAATTCCGACCAGTACACTCTTTCCACGCCTACTTCCGCCTCCCAGGCTGCTCCGCGCGTTCTCCTGCCAGCAGGTGAATTAACTTGGGAAATCCACTTCAGATTTTCCAGCCGCTGGAGGAGTGCAGGTGCGGCTGGAGAGGAGTGAGAAGAGGTCCTGGGACAGCTTTCCAGACTGAAAGCCCGATCCGCTCTTGCCCACAAAGCAGCAGTACGCCCACCGCCCAGGAAAGCGTATTTGAGTCAGTGGTCAGGGCACGTGGGGTCCCTGCCTGAGAAACTAAAAATCGTCATTCTCTCACTTTGCCACCTTTTGCAATATTCCTTATCAGCCCCCAAAAGCTACTGCCATTACAACATTACCTCGTGATGGGCATATTACAATTTCCTAGATTACATCTTATCTGACATTAGTTACATTTTAGGGTTGTTGCTTACTGGCACTTTAATTTCATAAGTAAGCTATCTCCAAATCACAGAGGGGGATGAGTTCCAGCTCCTTCCATCCATTCTCTGAGCCTCGTTTCCAGAAGCTAACATTTTCTTCCATGGGCCCGGATTTCAGGTTCGTACTATCTGTTTGTTCCATAGCCTTCCATCCATTAACTATAGTAAAGTGATGATAATGTTCTTCACCTCAATTATTCTGTTCTCTATTTCTGGTGTTTGGCCCGAGACGGACTAGAGGCTGAATCGGATTGTGTAAAATCGTCATCTTTGTAGCAAAGAATTCTTTCGTCAGGACGGGCCATCAAGCCCCTGAAGAATTTTTTTTCTTACAGTTATTAATTTTGCTTACAGGAATTAGGTGGCATATAAAGAGATACCAAGGGTATAACTCTCTGCAACATTCCCATATAATTTAGAAGCGTGAAGGGGAAAGCACTTATTCTTACAAAATGTAACACCTTACCCACATTTTCTATCCTCCCACCGATGAGTCAAAGATAGACTTCGCACAGAGCACTGGAGGGGTAGATAAGGCACTTAACACACTGTCTGTTTGACTTCCCTCCATGGCCAGATGGCAAGATTCCGTAGCGTAAGAAGGGAAGGAGGTGGTACTTAACTCAGTTCCTCAGGAAATCCACCCCCTTGGAGTGCATGGCAAACTATAGAGGCTGAAGAACAAAGGTAAAGAATGGGCAAGTTGAGCTTATCTTAAATGATGGGTTTAAAAGTATAATTGTGCTAAATCTCTTCATAGGGCAAACAATTATTTTCGCCAGGGGAATACTTTCTCTAGAATCGTCTTTCTAGTCCTCTGGACTTCATTGCTGCCATGACTCTACTGGCCCCAAATTTAAATCCTGTCTGCAGTTGCCCGCATAGACGTTACTGTTCTGTTCTTTATACATAAAGATTTGTGATTTCCCGTGCATTGGGGAAACTAGAGGTCTTTCATGCCTAGTCTACTGAATGGATTTGCAAATTCTGCTTTGGCAATCTGTCTTTAAATAGACATTCTGTCACACGCATTAAAGAAACACAAGTATAAATATGTATATATACAAAAATAAGTAAGATAGATCTGTGTGTTAACTATCAGGAATAAAGTAATAATGGCTAGAATGTATTTATTATTTAATGTCCTCAAATTTTTGTGGCTGAATTTGGATGAAGGGATTGAATGTTAAAAATTACAAAGCAGAGCTAAAAAAATAATGAGACTGGATTTCTTTCTTTCTTTCTTTCTTTCTTTCTTTCTTTCTTTCTTTTTAGAGAAAGAGTGTGGGTGTGCGGGGGGGAGGGGCAGAGGGAGAGGGAGAGAGAGACTCTTAAGCAGTCTCCATACCCAGTGCAGAGCCCCAAGCAGGACTTAATCTCACAACCCTGAGATCATGACCTGAGTCAAAATCGAGAGTCAGACGCTTAACCGACTGAGCCACTTAGGCACCCCAAGCCTGAATTTAAAAAATAAAACAACAGATACTCCCAACATACAAAGTCTAAAGAGAGAAGTTTGAGAGAACAGTGAGTAGAACACAGTCCTGACTGGAGGAGTCTGGCTGCACCACGGGCCCAGTGAAACATGGGAGACCTTATGTATTTTTTTTTTTAAGATTTTATTTATTTATTTGACAGAGAGCGGGAGAGAGAGCAAAAGAAAGCACAATCGGGGGAGCAGCAGAGGGAGAGGGAGAAGCAGTTTCCCTGCAAGCAGGGAGCCCAACTCGGGACTCGATCCCAGGACCCTGGGATCATGACCTGAGCTGAAATCAGACACTTAACCAACTGAGCCATCTGCGCACCCCTGTGGGAGACCTTAACGTTGAGGTGACCTTGAGTTTTAGGTGACCAGGCCACCACATTAGGTGTTGTTGGCACCCAGCACCCATTTCCTCTTTCTTCTACCGCCTCTCTCCCGCCATATTCCAGGGGCCAGAAGAGTGAAAGCCACATTCCTCAGATTCCCTTGCAAGTAGAAATCTCAGTGTAACTCGTTCATAGGCTGTGCAGTGAGGTGCCCCTTTGTGATACTGGGAAGCTGGAGGACGCGGCGCGAGATAAGCAAGCTCAGCAGATGTGGGCATTTCCAGTGCATTCCATCACCTGGTCACCAGCCTACCAAGTGTAAGGCAGCGTTGGACATGGCAACAGAGTTAGCAATTCCTTCCAACTGAATTCCAAAATTCCAAGTGAATCCCAAATTCCAGGTGTGACTATGAATCCAAAGGGCCCCGACCACCAGGCCTTCCCATCTTCACAGTTTTGTCAGTACCCAGCTCCTTGCATTAAATCCATTTCTGCTAGAAATCTCTCGAATGTCTTCTGTCTCCCACATCAAGCACTTACTAATACGTGTGTTTTCTCTAGTGCCCGAACAGCCTAAGATGATGAGACTGAAAAGCTGGATGCATCTTGGATTGGTATTTTTTTTTTCAGGGTGAGTTTAATAGAAGGAAGGGGAGAAAAGGCAGTGTGGACAGTATTTCCCCAGTTATGGCACGTTCATGGCATAATCACCGCTAGTGATTTAAGAGGTACAAGGGCATGGCATTCAATAACATCGAAACATGTAAAGAAAGAGTTATTCCCTTCTCAGTTCTCTTTTAATCATTTAGGAGTAATTCTTAGGTTGGGACTCAATTTCTTTAACACTTCACTAATACTCACTAATCCCCTTTATTTGCAAAGAGAATAAGCACAGAGCCTTGATCAGGCAACTCCACTTAGCTTGAATGTAAAGATGCTGTTTTATTTTCAATACATTTATTTCTAGAGTTATCTTCTCAGCATGGCAAGCGATAGAAGTTTTCCATTTATGTTAGCGAGAGGAAGTACCCTTTTAATTTCAACTTTTTATTTTGAAAGCTTTCAAATCTTTAAAAAAAAAAATAGAAAGAGTTGTAGAGTGAGAATCCATATCCCCACCACAGAAGTTCTACTGCTGTTCACATTTTTCAGATTTCCTTCATCTATAATTTCTTTTTTGTTCAACACCTTGAAAGGGAATTACAGACATTGAGGCACTTCACCCCTGAAATACTTCCGCACGTAATTCCAGCAAACAGGAATCTTCTTCTATAAAATCATACCCAGGGACGCCTGGGTGGCTCAGTGGGTTAAGCATCTGCCTTCAGCTCCCGTCATGATCTCAGGGTCCTGGGATCAAGCCCCATGTCAGTTCCCTGCTCAGTGGGGAGCCTGTTTCTCCCTCTCTTCCCTGTTCATGCTCTCTCTTTCTCTCTTTCTCTCTCTCTCTCAAATGAACAAATACAATCTTTAAGCAAAGAAATAAACCATACCCAGTATCAAACCTAACAAAATTAATAATTCCCTCATGTTGTCTGGCCCATTTTCAGTCAGGAAGGTGTTTTTTGTTAAATTTGCTTTAAAAATGGGAGCTGGGGGCTGGGCTACCTGGGTGGCTCAGTTGGTGAAGCATCTGCCTTCGGCTCAGGTCATGACCCTGGGGTCCTGGGATGGGGTCCTGTGATGGGGCCCTGCTCAGCAGGGAGCCTGCTTCTCCCTTTCCTCCCCACTTGTGCTCTCTCGCACGCTATCTCTGTTGCTATCTCTGTCTCTCTCTCTCAAATCAATAAATCAAATCTTTTAAAAAAATAAATGATAAATAAATAAAAATATGAGCTGATTTTTAAAAATGAGATAAATACTAGTGAATAAATATAGACAGGCTGTGGACATGGGAAAAAGTGAGATGATGGTGGGGTCCGTATAAAATTCTGGTTTGGAAGCTCATACCTGAGAAACGGTGCACATGACATGAGCCGTAGGCTGTGTGGGAAGAGGAAGGAGAGCAAGAAACACGCTAACTGCTGAGGAGGAAAGTGAGCCGGCCAAGAACTGGGAGTCGCTCCTGGAATAAGTGTTGGGAAGGAAAGAAAACGCGCCTGGGACGGGTGAGAAGTGAATGTATACTCCAGTGTAGTGAGACGTTGTCCCTGGGAGGCAGGACCAGGGCACGACACGTGGTCACCATACAGGCTGCAGTCAGCCTGAGTCCCGGTGATGCCACTAATAGCCGTGGATCCCTCACCTAATCACTTCAGATCCCTTCCCCTCAGTTCACTCCTCTATAAAATGGGGGGAAATTGCAATGCCTACCTCGTCTATGGCTGTAAGGAGCAAATGAGTGAACACCCGACACCCACCCCTCCCACCCCCCCATAACACACAGGTGGTAAACACCATCCAAAAAATTCCGTGGCATAAAATGTGGGTTTCTGTTACGGTAAAGTTAATGGAAAACAGTATTTTCAGGGCTTCTGCATTGCCACCAAAAGCACAAACGTGAAGCTAATAAAGCACGTTCTGTATGCAACGGACCAAAAATGGTGCCTCCGGTGCCCGGGGCTGGGGGAGGGGCGGGGGAGGGGAGGGCAGGAAGGGGGAGGAAGTGACACTGTGCAGGGCAGTGTGACAAGGCAGCTGCGGGAAAGCCGGATTTGGAAAGTTGGCGCCAAGTGGGAAGGGGAAGGGCTGGGAAAAGGGAGGGACTAAGATCAAGGTTAACGTGGGGCCTGTGGGTTATAATAAACGGCTCTTCTCCCCAAACGAGGAGAATTTTGTTCAGCTTTCATGTGAGAATGGGGGCAGGCAGAGGACAGGGGATAATTACCAATAGCCATTGCGTTTTATGGGATATTGATTTATCACTTGGTTTTACTCTACATGTCAAGTGCTGAGAACAGGCCCCAGCACACCGGAAGGACTCCAAAAATGCCCGCTGTCATTATTAGGGTCGCCTTCCGATTTTCCATGCCCACTACCTCACCTCCGTCGGTACCACATGGCCAGTTTATGTCAGTTCTGCCTCACGAGTCTCTTGTCACTGGGAACTGGAAGAACACACCAGGAATTCCCCCACATGTCTAAGTTTCTAAGTCTCCGCCACATCCTGCCCCTTCCTATAGGCTCTTCACACAAGGGTTCCTATGCTTGGCGCCCTGTGGCACTGAGCACAGCTGACCAGGGTCAGGGGAGAGGGGCACTGGATAGAGGCAGGTGTTCAAAGGTCAGTCCGAAGCCAGAGAAGTTACCTGTACAGCCGGCGGCTCTATGCTAGCTAGCCTGTGGTCTTCTCTGAGTCCGAGAATATGAATGCGAGACACAGAGAGAACCCCCGGCACTGGAAACTGGCAAAACAACACAGAGATGGACCATACCGGACGCAGAACCCCTGAGGCAGACATCAGGAGCTAGCGGGGTGTTTCCCACCTCTCCCCCTCCTCCTCTCTGGTCCCTGCTGAACCCCAGATGGGCCCCAAACACTAATTAAGGATTTTAACCTTCTGGTCCTACTTCTTAGTGTTATCTTGGGCAATGCCAAGGTCCACGTGGATATCCAGGCTCCACAGGTGTTAGAATTCTTCCAGTCCAACAACTTTCCCTTGGAGACCTTCCAGCACTCCTAAATCCAGGAGTCACAAAGTTTCAAAGCTGGAAGAGACCTAATGGCTGTCACACCTCACACACAAAAAAAATAAAAACAAAAATATTTAATCGGCTTCGCTAGTTATGTGTGCCTCTGGAGCAAGCACTTGGCTTCCCTAGTTATAACCTTTCAAATCACCCTCTGAAAATAACTATCAAAAGCTATAGAAGTGGGGCGTCTGGGTGGCTCAGTTGGTTAGGTGTCTGCCTTTGGCTCAGGTCATCATCCCAGGGTCCTGAGATCGAGTCCCACGTCGGGCTCTCTGCTTGGCGGGGAGTCTGCTTCTCTCTCTCCTGCTCAAGACTTGCTCTCTCTCTCTCTCTCTCCCTCTCTCTCAAATAAATAAATAAAATCTTTAAAAAAAACCAAAACTACAGAGGTATATACCTTTGCACCCAGCAACCCCACTTCCAATAATTTACCCTATGGAAAATAGCCATACAAGCCCGCAAAGATGATGTCATAGAAGTTCATTGCCACATTCTTCAAAATAGCAAAAGTCTGAGCGTGACTTACATTAACCAATAAGAGATTGGTTAAATAATTCTTATATGCAGCCATTAGCAGAACACTAGCAACTAAAAATTGGAATACATGTTATAAAGGTATTAATATGGAAACATGTTCTTGCCATATTGACGAGTCAAAATCCTGGGTCACAAATTGGAGTGTTAGAGTCTGGTTTCGCTAATCGGAAATTGCATTTTAACTATATTTACATACATAGAAAAACTCTGGAAGGGTTTTATAGAAGTTTTTTCCAAGTGGTGAGAATATTAGTGACTGAATTTTCCTTCTTGTTTGCTTCTGTGTAACTTCTAAATTTCTGTATTGAATACACATTTCTTTTCTTTCTTTTTTTTTAGATTTTATTTATTTAATTTAGATTTATTTATTTATTATTTTAAAGATTTTATTTATTATTTATTTGGGAGAGAGGGAGAGAGAGAGCGAGAGAACGAGTCTTGAGTCTTTACTTGACAGAGAGAGAGTCAGAGAGCCCGAGGAGGGGAAAAGGCAGAGGGAGAAGAAGAAGCAGGCTCCCCGCTGAGCAGGGAGCCAGATGAGGGACTCAATGCCAGGACCCTGAGATCATGACCTGAGCTGAAGGCAGACGCTTAACCGACTGAGCCACCCAAGTGCCCCTGAATACACATTTCTTATGAAATAAAGACAAAACAGAAGTCCTACTTAAGGCCTAGATCAGGTGATGTCCTTCCTATAAATTCTGCTGAGAAAAGCCCATCCAGAAATGTCATCCCCCCTGCTTCTGAATGTAGACATGTTTATATCTGTCTCCAACGCCAAGCACACACTTATAGCCCTGTCTCCCTGCTCTGACTGCATGACCAAATAAGACACAGCCAAACACAGCTGTCTTTCACTCAGTGAGTACCAGACACAGTGTAGATGGTAATCCCTCAAAAAGATAGGTCCATGTCCGGCATCCGTGAATGTGACCTTATTTGGAAAAAGGGTCTTTGCAGATGTAATTAAGTTAAGGATTTTGATAGCAGATCGTCCTGGAATATTGGGGTGGGCTCTAAAGCCAATAACAAGTGTCCTTATGAGAGACAGAAGAGCAGATGACAGGGACACAGGGAAGAAGTCCAGGTGACCACGGAGGCAAAGACTGGAGTGGGGCAGCCGCAAGCCAAGGAAAGCCTGGAGTCATGAGAAGCTGGAGGGGGTGAGGAAGGATTCCCCCCTAGAGCCTCCAGAGAGAATGTGAGCCGGCTGACACTGACTTTGGACCTCCGGCCTCCGGTACTGGGGGAGAATACATTTCCGTTATTTTAAGCCACGAGTTCGTGGCTTAATTGTTACAGCACACATAGGAAACTAATAGACACATAGTAGGCATCTTGTCAATATTCACTATTTGGTGGAGCTGCGGTGGGATGGTATTTAAATGACTATGTCCTTGGCTCTCTCAGCTCTCATTATTTAATGAGAGAATATCTCATTAAAATACTTGTCTAAGCCCAAGTTTCTTAAGATTAAATTTGAATTCTTCTCCCCACCGCATATTAGAAGGCAACCAAATTGGCAAAATGTTCGTTGCTGATCCAACAGCCCTGAATTGACTCCCCGGTACCATGGCTTTTTGGAGACCCAGGACTCCCGCTCGCTTCCTCCAACGCTAAGCTCCTCCTGTGACTGGAGAGGAGTTCAGTAAGTAGCCCGTGGCTTTGCACAGACTTCCCCCAACACTGACAGTAAGAGTTTTAAAGGGACAATGACAGGGTTGAGAGGTTGAAAAATTTGACCTACTTTCCTCTTCCGTCTGTTCTAAAAAATCCATGTCATTTTCTCTCTGTGAACCAACTCAGTTCTTTAATTCACATGCACACAGGGCCTGTCCAGGGAGAGCATAATTTGGCCTTGTGTGTTTGCTTTTTGTTTTGCTTTTGAATCAAATGCCTCAGTGCTTTGATAACTAGAAATGAAGGGGAGAGGAAAATGTGTTTTTCTTCAGGCTTAAAAAACATATCGAGTGTTGAACACTCAAGGGATTATCATATAAAACATGGTGTGAAGAAGCGTGAGTGGAGTGGGGGGTGGGCCGAGAGAAAGGGACATTGAAACCTCATAAGTTGCTTGTAGAATCAAGTCTGCCCAGGATGACAGAACGCTTCAGTCTCCAAGGATGCTTTTTATCCATGTGGTGTACAACTGTGTATGGTTCCAAATATAAGACAGCCCCCCGCCTTGGATTCCAGTATGGGGAAGGAATGCGGAGAATGAATCCACACCATACATGGGGGGCGGGCAGGCGCTGGACAAGATCGCAGAGGAAGGGAGAACTCCCCCTGCCTCTCTGCCACCCCACAATCCCTGCCTGCCCCATTTGTTGTGATATGGGCTCTGCTGACCCGAACATGCTCCGTGACTTTAGGCTAGGCCTGCTGGTGGCCCTGTTTCCTTCCTCCTGACACTCCCCCTTCCCAAGCAACCTCTCCAGGACCTTGCACCACTGGGGCCTGCACTGTGACAGGGGCTGGTGTGCAGAGGACCTGGCCAAGGCTCTGAAGAAGGGTCTCCAAGAAGCATTTCTTGCTGGGCTTGGGCAATCAACTGGAGCTCGCTGTACTAGAGGGCAGGTGCCTTTCTTCCCTCCGGGGAAACCGAAGCCTTACCCTTCTCACCTGAGGGAGGAAACTGGAAGCCCTAGGAAGAAGGGAAGTGATTCTTGTACCGACCAGAAAGGAAGGGATGCCTGCAGCCTGAAGAGAGGACATGGGGGTAGCCAGACTGCTCAAAGGGGATGGGGCCAAGCCAATTTAACCTAAATGATAATGGCAGATGATGGTATGATTCATTCTTCTAAGGTGTAAACTGCATTTTCATGGTGGCTCTTGATGCCTAAAAAGAATCCTAACATGGGAATTTTGTCCAGTGTGGCAAACAGTCTGTAACAGAAAGGTTTTAAAAATGCTCCTTTACGGGGCGCCTGGGTGGCTTAGTTGTTAAGCATCTGCCTGCAGCTCATGTCATGATCCCAGAGTCCTGGGATTGAGCCCCGCATCGGGCTCCCTGCTCAGCGGGAAGCCTACTTCTCCCTCTCCCACTCCCCCTGCTTGTGTTCCCTCTCTCGCTGTATCTCTCTCTGTCCAATAAATAAAATCTTCACAAAATTAAAAAAAATACTCCTTTAAAATCACATCAAGTGGCACCTGGGTGGCTCAGTCGGTTAGGCGTCCGACTCTTGATTTCAGCTCAGGTCATGATCTCAGGGCCGTGGGATTGAGCCCTGCATTGAGCCCCACATCAAGCCTCACATTGGACTCCATGCTCCGCGAGGAGCCTGCTTCTCTCCCTCGCCCATTGCCCTTCCCCCCAAAATAAATAAATAAATCTTAAAAAAAAACATAGCTCTTGCTATGCACTTAAGATTTTAATGAGCAGGGACGCCTGAGTGGCTCAGTCAGTTGAGCATCTGCCTTTGGCTCAGGTCATGATCCTGGGGTCCTGGGATCGAGTCCTGCATCGGGCTCCCTGCTCGTCAGGAAGCCTGCTTCTCCCTCTGCCCCTTCCCCTGCTCGTGCTCTCCCTCTCTCTCTCTCTCTCTGAAACGTAAATAAATAAAATTTATTTTTAAAAAAGATTTTAATGAATGGCTGTGAAAAATATTTCTCATAATAATTGGAAAATTCAAATACACTTTCCAATATTTGCCACCCTCAAGGGGACGGTGCTGTCATAGGACCATTGCCAGAATTGTAAATCAGTTGGAGCTCCTGAAGAATAGTATACCCCAGGCTGATTTGACTGAATGATGTAATAGATCAGAAAAGAAGGAAGGAGGGGCGCCTGGGTGGCACAGCGGTTAAGCGTCTGCCTTCGGCTCAGGGCGTGATCCCGGCGTTATGGGATCGAGCCCCACATCAGGCTCCTCCACTAGGAGCCTGCTTCTTCCTCTCCCACTCCCCCTGCTTGTGTTCCCTCTCTCGCTGGCTGTCTCTCTCTCTGTCAAATAAATAAAATCTTTAAAAAAAAAAAAAGAAAGAAAGAAAGAAAAAAAGAAAAGAAGGAAGGAATAACCAGGTCCAATAGGAGCACATTGGTCTGGACATAGAGAACCAAACTAACAAATTCAAAAGACTAGAATCAGCCCTCCCTGGTGACAGCTAGCATCCCAGAATGGCAGGCACCGTGGAGCATGAGGGCCTTTCCCTCACTTCCAAGGACAGCAAGGCTCCCTGTTGGTTGATCAACATCAGAAGTATTTCAGGAGAAAGCAGCAGGGTTGTATAGCTCACCCAGGCCTGGAGTCCCTGTCTGCAACGGGCTAGTAGGTTCTTGCCCTCGACACTCAACAGGGTTTGAACGGTAACTGGATGCGGCCCAATATTTTCTTCCACAGGAACATAATTACAAAATACGTAGTAGAAATCCCGACCCAAACGTCAGCTCTCAGGGCAAATCTAAGTTAATCGCCCTTTTCTGGTGCTCTAAATAGCATTCCATATAGCCCCCATCAAAAAAAGAAAAAAAAAAGATCAGGGGCACCTGAGTGGCTCAGTTGGTTAAGCACCCGATTCTTGATGTCAGCTCAGATCTTGAGCTCCGGGTTGTGAGTTCAAGCCCTGTGTTGGGCTTCGCACTGGGCTTGGAGCCTACTTAAGGAAAAAAAAAAAAAACTTACCTTTTTTGAGGTTACCTTGTTGCTGGCATCAGCTGTATATTTACCATGTGGACCCAGGAGCTAGAGGAAACCAATTTTGGGAGGGTAGAAGGTAGAGAATGAAGCAGACACATGGAGGTCAGAGGCCGAGGACAGAGAAAAGCTGTGACAATGGGAGTCCCTGGTTCTGGTGCTTCTGGTAACTGTCCCCCATCCTGCCACTGGGTTCCATGAGGTACCCCCAAGACCTTCACTATAAATCCCCATTCTTGTTAAAGCTGGTTTTCTGCTTCTTGCTGCCCAAGGGTTCCTATGGTATGTCTCCACCTGGACTAGGAGCTCTGTGAATGGGGGGTGGAGCGGGGGTCGTCCCATTCACACCTGTATGCCAAACAAATGGATACACAATAAAGACCAAACATCTGAGAATCCTCAGAAGACATGCGAAATAGGAGGTTTTTTGAGAAAGAGTCTGGGAATGGGAGTCAAATCCTGTGTAATCATTTCATCTCTACTACTACAAAACTGTGACCATAGACAATTTACTGAACCTGTCAGGGCCTCTATTTTGTCCTAGAGAGACCATAACAAACATAACGGAACATAACATTAAGTGGTTGGCAAGCATTAGAAAGACACTTTTATTATTTCCCCTGTGTTCCCCATATTTTGTAAACTTTTATCTGAAACAAACTGCATGTGTAAACTCATTTTCCCATAATACAACCAGCGTTACCACACTTAGCAAATATCATTCCAGTAAGAACTAAAAAAGAAAACACACACACACACACACAACAAACCCCTAGCATTTCAGTTATGCTGTGCCCTCTTCCCCCAGATAAATGATGCAGTTTCAGGACTCCCATTGCCACATTTAAAGACCAGAGCCCTTCAGGCATCTGGGTGGAAAACATTTCACCTGATGACTAATAAACTCTAAAATTCAGTTATTCTGATTAAGACATACCTGGAAATCAGCACAAAGGTAGGACCTAAAGGAAGCAGGCTGTACACCTACCAGAAAGTGGAAAAGTGGGATGCTTTTGGTTCTCGGCAGTTCTGAGAGTTGAATACCGCTTTCAAATACACTGACGTTGTTGCAGGTAACATTTGCAGGCCACTAAACTATTCTCCTGTCTTCTTCTGGTATTTATAACATCTACTGAGTGTCTCCCACGTGCATACTAAGTACTTTTTTTTCAGATTTTATTTTCACGTAATCTCTATATCCAACATGGGACTCAGATTTACAACGTTGAGATCAAGGGTAGCACGCTCTACCGCCTGAGTCAGCTAGGTGTCCCTAAGTACTTTTCATCTACCGTCTCAATGACCCTTCCCCTGCCTGCCAGAGCCTTGCATGGTAGGCACTAATAAGGGAGTAACATGTCGTCACCCCCATTTGTCAGACAAGGGAATTGAGGCGCTAAGGGTAGAGCTAGGAAGACACCCAGGCCGCCTGACACCAATCCTGAGTGTCTAACCATGATGCGACACTGCTCTCCAGCATCCCCATGGGCCATTAGGTGACTCTGTTTGAAATCCTCAGTGGCATCCGTATTAGATTCCCCGTGTTGTTGCCACAATTACCACAATCTTGAAATTTATTCTCTCACAGTTCAGAAGGCAAGAAGTTCAAAACTGAGGCATCTGTGGGGTTCCTTCCCTCTGGAGGCTCTGTCCTCTAGGCCCCAGGTGGCTGCCGACAATCGTCCGTGTTCCTCTGCCTGTAGCTCCAATCTCTGCCCTCCTCCTTCAAGGTCATGTGTGACTCTGTGCCTCTGTGTCTCTGCTTCTTATAAGGACCCCTGTCACTGGATTTAGGGCCCAGCCAATCCAGGACCATCTCATCATGGGATCCTTCCCTCCATGACATTGGCAAAGACCCGTTTGCCAAATAAGGTCTCACTTACAGGTACTGGGGTTTAGAACTTGGTCACATCTTTGGGGAGACAACCCCCTGCTGCTTCTAATGACTTCCAGTCTTGACGACTTCATGAGTCTTATTTTCCCCACAATCGCACAGTTCTTCACCAGAGGAGGGTGGTGACTGCTATGCCCCAAAATTTAGTCTATGTAAGATTTGTTACCCCAATTACATAGATGTGATCAATTATTTTTAAATATTTTATTTATTTATTTATTTATTTGACAGAGAGAGCACAAGCAGGGCGAGCAGCAGAGGGAGAGGGAGAAGCAGGCTCCCCACTAAGCAGAGACCCCAATGTGGGGCTTGATCCCAGGACCCCGGGATCATGACCTGAGCCGAAGGCAGGGGCTTAACTGACTGAGCCACCCAGGCGCCTGTTAACCATTTTTTTTTTTTAAGAAAAAGGAAAACGGGAATGGAGAGAATATTATAGGATGGCAGAAGACATAGAAGCATTGTTTTTCCAATTAAGAATTTCGGGTCAAGCACTGTGCCAGGTGCCAGTCCAAAAACAGAGATATAGTGCCTTCCCTAGGGGAGCCTATGATTCAGCTCAGGGAGACAAGGACGCAGAGGACAATTGCAGTCGATGAGACAAGTGCCATCAGGTGCACACAAGGCCTGTGGGGTCACAGAGAAAGGAGCCCTAATGCTCCCCGGGGTCAGGGAGAGGCTTCCCCGGAGCAGGTGACATTTGAGCTGGGTCCTGAAAGATGAGTGGGAGCGTGCCCAGGCAGGAAGGAGCCCAGAAAGGGCATTTCAGGCAAAGGACGAGCAGGAGCCGAGCTCCAGATGCTGGAAGAAGCTGACAGGTGCAGCAAACAAGGAGCCCTTCATTATTTGGGCTTCATTTCCCTCCTGTCGGTCTCTGCTCAAAACCTTTACCGACTTCTCATTATTTAAGACCTACAACCCCAACCTTCATTTTGAATCCCGGCCCTCAGGCATCCAGCTCAAATCACTTCTGCCCAACACAAATCTTGCCCTGGCAGCCCTCCTGTCCCCTGTCTGTCCCTTCCATGGAGCCACACTCCTGCCCACAGGCTCCTGCTGGCACCGCCACATGGGGGACTGCCCCCAAGATCCCTCAGGCTACAGAAGTTCGAGCATTCCTGGGGAAGCCGCTCATTTGCCAAACTTCCATAAACCACCTCTAGCTATGGACATCTAAAGGCTATTCTTCAGGCTCAAAAAATTGGCCTTCACACGTTGGGGTGTATCCAGAGGGTGGTGACATAGTATCTTTCCAAGGAGACTCATGCTGGCCATTGCCAACCCCAGGAAGCCAAGGAATATATTTGTCTTTGAGATGAATGACAAGGAGAAAGGGGATGGCAATGGCGTAAAGAGGACACAGGTCTAGGGCTCCTGGGCGACTCAGTGGGTTGAGCATCCAACTCTTGATTTTGGCTGGGGGGGTCCTTGATCTCAGGGTTGTGAGTTCAAGCCCTGCATTGGATCCTGTGCTGGCCGTGGAACCTTCTTTAAAAAAAAAAAAGTCACAGTCTGTCATTCCTTATCCACATTTCTGAAATTCAAGAAGCTCCCTCAAACCACGAGTTAATTCCTAACCCACTGGTGTCCAGGGCTGACCTGGACTGATGTGAGCCTATGAATAGCCTTTATCTCATTCAGTGTGCAGTCCGTCCCTTTGGCTGCAGATTTAATAAGATGCTTGATTACACAATGCCGCAAAACTCTCCACGAGGGGTGTTAGGTAATGTTCTGTGTCCTGAAACCCATCTGGCCCCGAGGATTTGGGATGTGGCGCTGTGGGCCTGTGGTTGCTACGATCCTGCCGCAGGTGTGTTTAATGACCACGTTCCCTGGGGCGGCGTCTATTCTTAGCTTGAGCTCATTTGAGGGATCGGCCTGGTTATGGTCGCTGAAAAATCTTTGTCGGGGCAGGTAAAATCACCAGCCTGGGGCAAGGGAAATAAGCCAAGTCAGCTGGAGATGGGGGCCCAGCACGTGGCCTAATTCCTCCCCTTCCCTGGGTCTCAGCCTTATCACCACGGTCCACCAGGGGCCAGAGATCAGCAAGGACTCATCACGGCCAGGGCAGACAGAATAGCAGTGAAGACACGCTGCAGGTCTTGCAACCTTCACCTGCTGGCCCTGCCTGGCGTCCCCGCCAGACTCCTCAGGTCTGCACGTCCGCTCACAGCCTCATTAGAACTATGGAAACGCTCTGAAGCTCATCGCCTTGGGAAAGGCCTCCAGACATCAGCAGTCCCCTTCTCTGACCATTGGAGCCACCCCTTACATACACATATGCACGCACATGCACGCACACGCACACTCACAGGCACGCACGCACACTCAGAACAGCACCCGTGGCTTTTGAGCCTGGGTCTGTAGGCCTCTGTCCCAATTCTTTTACCTGCTAGATGCGTGAATTGGAACAACCTCACTCATCTCTCTTGCATCATTATTTAAATGGTCATAATTATCATTGCCTCTGATTGTGCTGTTCAGGGTCAGATCATAGAATAGATAGGATGGCCCCTGGAAGCAGTAAAATGATATACAAATGTCATCCTTGTTTTTATTATTTTTAAGGTCAGAATATTACTTATAGGAGAATACTGATTTGTTAAGACAACATTTCCCAATTGTATTATCATGATAGCATGACATTTCAGAAGACGGTCGGCTGTTAAAATTGAGCAGTGATGGGACACCTGGGTGGCTCAGCCGGTGAATGTCTGCCTTTGGCTCAGGTCACCATCTCAGGGTGTTGCAGTCGAGCCCTGGGTGGGGCTCCCTGCTCAGCGGGGAGTCTGCTTCTCTCTCTCCCTCTGCCCTCCATCCTGCTTGTACTCTCTCACTCTGTCTCAAATAAATAAATAAAATCTTAAAAAAAAAAAATTGAACAAAGACAATCTTTCTCACTCTCCAGGAAAAAAGCTCAATCGGCGACAGAATTTTATCAATACTACATTTAGCCATCAATTAGATTTTTCTTAAACATTAGGGTCCAATTCCACCCATCGTCACAGTCATATGAGTCAGATGAGACCTGATTTAAAACTATTAAGCATTTCATTTTGCCCTGAAGGAATTACTCTTTTGGGCCATTTCACAAAGAATATCTTGCCAGAAAAGATGTCAAGTGCTGTGGACACATGGATGAATGAGGCATCATTTCTGTATTCTAGAAGCTGAGTGGTAGGAGAGAGTTGCTGTGACAGTAGATGGGTTAATAAGCAGTTGCAATAGAATAAAAGTAAAAATAAGATCAGAGACACTCTGATACCTGTGTGAAGGTCTTTCCTGGGCACAAAAGAGGAGGTGTTGTCCAATTCTTGGGGAGAGAGGGTGGATTCAGGAAATGCTTCAATGGAGAAAATGACACCAGGCCAAGACTTAGAAAATGTTGAGTAATACAATATTTCCCCATTTCCTGGATTCTCTATGGGGAAGGCTAGTTCTTAGATTTACCAAATGGTGGGTTCTTTAACAAGATTCCAACTCTGTATTTCACTTTGAGCTGAGATCAAGAGTCAGACGCTCAACCAACTGAGCCACCCAGGTGCCCTGGATTTCACTTTGAAATTCAAGATCTGCTGCATAGAAATCCCGTTACCAGAGAGCCTCGGAGTCTGAGCTCCAGCCAGACTGCAACAGAGAGTGGACAGAGAAGATTAATTAAAGCAGTTGGGTTTGAAAGAACAAATGCATCTGACATACCAACGTGACAAATGTGTGTGAGTCCAACGCTAATCAGCAATAAAAAATACTTATCTTCTAAATACACAAAGCACATATTTTCAGTGACAACTCATTCTACTCTTAATCCCCACATAAACATGTAGGTCAAAGAATGCTTGGGTCAGATCGGTGCTTTTCTTTCTCCGTATCCACGTGGGTTTCGCTAACTAGCCCACAAGTGAGGGGAAGCTAGTCTGCATGGGCCCGTTTGGGGAAAATGCTCATTTGCAAACAGGCAGACGAACCCTAAGGACCGACTCTCCACTCATAAAGCTATCTGTAAATGTGCAAAAAATTCAAAGGCAAATTAGTATTTATATACTTGCTCCTCTGCATTTTTGCCCTTTAAGATAGAATGGTTTTTTTGATCCCTCTTTTAAAGACCAAAGAGTTTGTACTCATTCTGGAGTAAACAAAACAGGCCTGCTTCCAGGGAGAGTGTTGAGAGAGCCCCAACTCTGGGTCTATAAAACCAGGTCACAAATTAATTAATTATTCAGGGATTCCCTTGTGTGTTGAGTATTGGCAGGCACTGTATGCTGGTCCTTCCTCGGGGAGACCTTCCCTTACCACATTATCAAAAAGAACAACCCCCCCCCCATGCATTCTTTGCCCTTATCCTGCTTGATTTTTCTTCAACACATTTATCATTGCCTAACTTTATAGTATAAATATATATTTTTTAATTTTATCTTCTCCACCACCATGAAAGCTCTGTGTGACAGAGACTGACAGTTTTATTTAATTCTGTAAATCCAGTGCATAGAATAATGTTTGGCCTATAGTAGATGCTCATAAGTACTTGTAAAATGAGGGAATGAATGAATGAATGGATGAATGAATGAATGAATTTGAATGAATGAATGACGAACCAAACAGCTGCAGGCCCTGTAGGATTGGAGTCTTTCTGTTTGCAGCTGGCTGTGAACTCAAGAGACACTGTTTAAAGATGACTCCGGGCCAATCCCCTGCCTTTTGAGAACCAAGTATCCTCAGTGGGTGTCCTCTAACGAAGTGTTTCAGGCAAGAGCCACCCTTCACTGGACGTGGCTAGAGCTTCAGATACACGTAAGAAAAATTGAGTTTGAAACTCTCAGAGAGGCTTGGAAGAGAATGCCCTACAATACGGAGGAGGGTGGAGGCTTTGGGGGTAGAGATGCCTGAGCAAGCCTTGTTAGGACATGATTTTCAACTTTCCACCCACAGACACTTAGGGGTTGGCCAGAGAACTCTTGCTAAATCCCAATGACCTGTGCCTACAATTTGGTTATTGTTCTCTTTCTCTTTCTTCTCCTCTAACTGCTTTCTTGTTATGCCACCATGTACACTGTTTCTGGGACTTCTGGGACTGGGAGGCATATTCTGTGAGGGGTAGTTGATCAACTAGAGGCAAGCACTTACTCCTGTAAACTCTGCAGTTGACCTTTGTGGGTTACATTCCCAGCATCATTTCCCTGTCCCTTTCCTATAGGTCCTGGGTCAGGGCTGGCCTCTGAGGATCAAGCCTGATGGTGAGGTTTGTGATATAAGGTAAGCACATCAGCCTATGCCCTCCCCCTGGTCACATAGATTGGTTCAGGCCAATGAGCTTCAAGAAGACATTGCTGGGGATTTGGGGAATGAAGTCTCTGAGTTTGTTGAGGGATACCCTTTGTCAACAAATGTGAAGAGGAAGGTAGCCTAGGAGTTACAGGCCGCCATCTTGTGACCCTGAGGTGAGCCAGCCTTGAAATAAAGAATAACCACAGGAGACACACGGGAGAGAATGAAATAAACAGGATCTTTGGTGACATTACTGAGCTAAAGGAAGCTTGCTAAGCTCCGGGTTTTTCGGTAGAAGCAAGTCAATATATTCCATTAATTATTTAAGTCAGCTTCTGCTGTATTGAAACTGATAACTGTCTAATTCATACGTTGCTTCCGATTCTTTTCCCCAGCTGAAGGTGAATTGGGGGAGTTTGTCTTGAAAAGTGAACTCAAGGGAAGATAAATGTTGTTTTGTTTCCCCAGCTTTTATTATAAATCAACTATTTAGTTTTAGGACTTGTTTGGAATGAAATCCTGTACACTTGCATATTTTGGGATCAGGAAGAGATCTGGAACTTAGAAACTGAAATACCCCATTCATAAACTGACAATCAGATGTCTTATGCCAAAATATTCTTCAGCATTAACTGGAACACAAAGTATTTGAAAAATGGCTATCTAGAGAAGTTAAATGTGTCAGGGATGAAAACAGCATTTATTT
>NW_024425564.1:25771583-25812631 GCF_017311325.1 Ursus maritimus
CTTTCCTTTTACTGGTTGAAATGTTTCCAATTGATTGAGACATGTGGAATGTTTGAGATGGAAGAGACATTAGGCAATATGGTACAGCAGTTAAGAATAAGACTGATTTGTTCAAGGACAATCTTGGACAAGTTAGTTAACCTCATTTTAGTAGATATTATTGGTGGCCTACCCAACATTCACATCCCTAATTCCTCTTTCCTGACAGAGTCCTGATTTTGTTCTCCTTCATGCCACCAATGTGACTCAGGGGAGGCTAACCACTTCTCTAGCTCTGGGTGTGGGTCTGGATTCATCAGAACCAATCAGAGTGGTTTCAGTTCATGATGCATGATACAGAACAGAACAATAAGACACAAGGGGATGGGTGGGGCACTTGGGTGGCTCAGGTGATTAAGCGTCTGCCTTCGGCTTAGGTTATGATCCCATAGTCCTAGGATCAAGCCCCACATCCGGCTCTCTGCTTGCAGGGAGTCTGCTTCTCCTTCTGCCCCTCAACCTGCTCGTACTCTCGCTCTCTCTCTCAAATAAATAAATAAGTAAAATCTTAAAAAAAAAAAAAAACACAAGGGGATTGGCCCAGAGTTTATGGGGCAGTTCCTTTAAGACAATTTCCAGAAGCAATTCCCTCCCATAGGCTTAACCTAAAGAAGAAGAAAGCAAGAAGCTCTGACTGCTGCTGATGACCAACCCTCAACCGAGACGTGACCCAGCCATAGAATGAAGTCCACACTGCTAATGGCAGAGCAGACAGATAGACAGAACTTGGGTCAGGGGCACCTGGGTGGCTCAGCTGGTTGAGCATCTGACTCTTGATTTCAGCTCCAGTCATGATCTCAGGGCCGTGAGAGCAAGCCCTGCATCAGGCTCCACACTGAGCATGGAGTCTGCTTGGGGTTCTCTCTCTCCTTCTCCCTTTGCCCCTTCTCCCAGCTCTCTCTCTCTCCGAAAGAAAGAAAGAAAGAAAGAAAGAAAGAAAGAAAGAAAGAAAGGCCTTGGGTCCTTGAAGTCATTCCTACGGACTTAAGACCAATCAACTCTAAAGCCCATCCTGCCCTTGGACTTCCTGTGAGATGTGTGAGTCAAAAAATGTCCTTATTGCTTGAACCACTTTGAGTTGGGTCTGCCATTACTTGCAGCCAAAAGCATACTCACTGTTAAGCCCATTAAACCCCATCTAGAGATATAGGGGGATATAGGGATTTTGGGAGGAATAAATCTGATCGTTCATGCAAAGTGCTTAGCATTATGTCTGGATCATATAAGTGCTCAATCAATGGTCGCTATTATTATCTAACCTCTTTTTTTAGGATTTTATTTATTTATATGAGAAAGAGCATGAGCAGGGGGAGGCACAGCAGGAGAGGGAGAAGCAGACTCCCCTGCTGAGCAGGGAGCCCAAGGTGGGACTTGATCCTAGGACCCCGGGATCATGACCTGAGCCAAAGGCAGATGCTTCACTGACCGAGCCACCCAGGCACCCGCTACTGCTTTTTCCAGCACAGTTTTCTGGACCATTCTAAAGCTCAGGCGTTCCTAGACTTGGGCCCTTTGGGAGTAATAGGACTTCCCAATGCTTCCGCCTCCATATACTGTCATTCACCCTCCTGAGGAGCTGGACAAGTCTAGAAAAGTATGCAAAAAGTCAGCTCAGACTGACAGTGTCCTAAGCAATCCAAAAACACACTTGGCAGGGAAGGGTGATTCCACTGCACCTGCAGAAGGCCCAGGAACAAACATGCTGATCTCTGGGTGCACCCTCTCTTCTGTCTGCAAGACCCTTAGGTGCCCTCCACTCATTGATGCTATAGCCACAAAGGCCAGCTCTGTTCTCTATGGTGGTGTCAGAAAGCAGGTCATCTTTCCTCCCTGTCCTGGGCCCTTTTCCTTGACTGGTGGGATGTTGTTCCTACTCCCCATTGGCCTCCAATACACCCTAATGTTTGGCACTTCCCCATCTCCCCATGCCCCTTAGCTGCTCACACCCTGATCTCTGGAAGGCACCTAATGAGTTCCCTCCCACTGAGCTGCAAATGATGAATCAGGAGGATGGGGGAAGAAATGAATTGTGTGCTCTGGCGCCATGCACCTGCAGACACCTCCACAAGTCATCCAGCTTTTCATACGTGTCTCTGGGGGGAAGATGCAGCCAGACCTAGTCACCAGCCACAGTACAAGGTTATGGTGGGAAGCATGCCAGTCTCCTGGCATATGAAGATAACTTCATTTCCACCAATAGGACTCATTCCCAACTCTTGGTGGCATTTTGAGCTTCCCGGTCACCCTGGTAACAGGAAGTCTCCCTAGAAGCGTTACCCACGAAGCTGACTCAGCTCATACCTTAGGAACCATCAGAAATAAAATGTGCATGTTAGAGTTACTGTGAGAGCTAGCTGAGATCATGCATGGAACGAGAAACCAGAATGTCTCAAGGCAGGCTACCGAAAGCCAAGTTCATCATTCCATCCCTACCCCAACTGGGGAGTTCTCCTGGGTTCTCCTCACTCTGCAGAGAAAGGCAGCCCTTCCTCTTTCTCAGGTCATTTCTGCCTCTTTGCTATCCCTTCCTCACCCACATCCATTAATATAAACTACAGTGACAATGACACAGTTGAACAATGTTGAGCATGGGGCCAGCACAGGCTCTGGAGTTAGGCAGACCAGGAATTGAACCCCAGCTCCCCCACTTAAAAGTGGCATGACCCAAGGGGCACCTGGGTGGCTCAGTCAATTGAGCATTCGACTCTTGGTTTCAGCTCAGGTCATGATTTCATAGGTTGTCAGATCGAGCCCCACATCGGGCTCCACATTCAATGGGGAGTCTGGTTGATATTCTCTCCCTCTGCCCCTCCCCCATTCATGCTCTCTCTCTCATAAATAAGTAAATCTTTAAAAAATTATTTAAGGAGCTGCATGACCCCTCTGAGTCTGTTTCCTATAAAATCAGAATAAAAATGGTACCAACGGCATAAGTTGTCATAATGATTAAATTTGATCATGCAAGCACTCAAAAATGGTTGTTATTAACACAATGTTCTCCTGTCTTGCTGAGAATCCTAAAATGATTATTAATCTCATTCTACAGACAAGGAAACTGAGGAAGACAGGAAGTATATGACCCGCTGACATCCTCACAGCCTATGAAAGACAGAGCAGGGATCTCCAGGCACAGGCCCAGTTACAGCATTTGTAGGACCCAGTCAAGATGAAAATGTGGGGATCTCTTATTCAAAAATGACTGAGAATTTCAAAACACAACAGCAGAGCAGCAAACCAAACTCAGGGCCTTTCAAAGTCTCACACCCACAAAGCTGATCCTGTTCCAGTCTCCCAGTGGTCCAGTCCTGTGGATTCAAACTTATGCTGGATTCTGTCCTTTCTTTCATTCCCATTGTCCTGGTTCCAGCTCTCAACAGCTCACACCTGCCAACTGCATCAGCCTCTTAACTGCTTTTTCTGGGTCTCAGTCTTGCCCCTGACAACCCATCAACCCATCAGATAATTCTGCTATCAGCATTATCTTCCCCAGAAAACAGCTCTAATTACACCCTCCTTTTTAGATATGATCTCATCGCTACCCCTTGCTTAATAGGATAAATTCCAAGTCCCTTAGGGCAGCATTCAAGACTCTTGACAAGATGACCTTTGTCGGACCATCTCCACCACACATTCTTCAGACCTGCTATTCCAGGTCATTCCCACGCCTTACACAACCCTGCACTTGCCTCCTTTGGAATTCTTGCTGGAGCCGGTTTGCTGTCCACCAAGGATACCCCCCAGTTACCTTTGCCTATTATAATCCCACTACCTTTGAAAGACCGGCTCCCATGCTACCCCCACCATAGAATTTTGCCTGACTTTCCCAGTTGGAATCGGTTTCTCCTTCCCCCTGGGCTTCCGTTGGACGGCTTTACACTGGTTATCACACTCCACCTTGCGTGAGGGCTAGCACGTGTCCAGGCCTTTGGAATTAAGCTGACTTGGATTCGTGGCAGCCCGGGCCTTTCCAGCCACGGAAATCCAGCAAGTTACTCCACGGCTCTTGTGGGAATAATCAAGGTTTGATATGCTGATACAGTTAGAGTATTGTCTAAGGGATGCCACAAAAGTCATTACGCCTCCTCGCTCTTAGTAGGAACGACTCCTCGCTTACCCCCTCAGTGCCTCGCACAAGGTATCTCCACGGTAACTACCTAATACTAGTTTCCCCAATGAACTAACCTACCCATAAATTTTCCAAGAGCCCACCTTACTCATGCCTCCTCTTAATACTTTCAATGCCCACACCAGCAAAAACCTACGCGGGCTGCCTGTTCTAAATAAAATCCTTACCTACCCCCATTAATTAATACTTGTGTTTTGTTTTTAACATGGGGACTGGTTTCTATTAGCATCCGCAGACCTTTAAAAACGAGAACATTTTTAATAACCAAAAGTCATGCCTTGGGGCCATTCTGCCTTTGGCAACCCAAATTGAAAAAATGAGTTATTCCCGTACCGGTTTCTGTATCTCTTCTCCCCCTACATTGTGCTGGCTCTTAACATCTGGAGGCAGAAAGCTCGGTTGGTTTGAGTCAACTGGGCAGCTTCACGGACCCACATAAAGAAGGCTTTCTTCCCTGGGGTTAAGGGTATCAGCCCCTCCCAGCGAGGCAAGGATGCCAGTGGGGGAGGGCATTCCCCGAAGGCAAAGCCTCAGGGCGCTATTTTGAACAGGCCTTCTAGAGGTTGATTCTGGTCTTGAGGCCGCTGGAGGTTTATACTTACTCTGAAAGGCGATCTACCCCAAGCGAATGCCAGGTGTCTGCGGCCTAGCTTCCCCTGCCGCTCTGTCGCCTCTGCCCAGAACCAGGAAGGGGGTGCTGGTAGTTAAGTGGCTGTAGAAAGCCAGCTCTAAGACTCTTAATTACTAGTTTAAATAGCACGGTACAACTGGCTTTGGTAACATGATCTATTTTGCTGGGTTTGTTCACACACATGACAAACAGAAGCTGGGGTTTGGGTGCCTGAAAGTTACCTATTTTGGGCCCTGTGATTGGGAATTGTTCAGCGGGAGTTGGAGGAGAGGAGGGAGAAAGGGGACACTGGGAGGTGTGTAAACCCCACCCCCTGGGGCGAAGGGGTGATGGCCACGCACGGCGAAGACGTCGCAACGCCCAAATCTGCCTCATGGTCTAGTGTGTTAGGGTCTTACTAACCCATGCTGAACCCACCCGTTTCCCCCTGGTAAGTGATGGGACTGACCTAACATGAAATCTGGGGATCTTCTAATAAAATGTCACCTGATGAGTCGTGAGGAGAAATCACGATGTGTGATTTTTGATATTCAGAGACGTTTGTCCTTTCACCAAACAGGAAGGCGGCTTTGCTTTTCTCCGGCCCCACGCTGCCGGGTTTCTAAGCCCTTTTGTATCTGGGAACATTCTGTGTGAGGACTTGGCAGCACAAGGCCTGGCCTCAGTGTGAGAACCCGAGAGTCCAAGCGGAGGGACTTTCCGAAAGAGAGGAACAAAGAGGGCCGAGGCCTGCTCCGCCACGGAGGTGTTGGCAGTCAGCGGGAAAGAACCAGATACCGTCAGACCCCAGAGTATTTGTTCTGAGGGGCTGCTGTCACAAAGTATGAAAGCTGGGTGCTTTAAAACACAGCAATGTTCTCTCTCAAAGCTCTGCAGACTGGAAGTCCAAAATCAAGGTGTCAGCCAGGCCATGCTCTCTCTGAAGTCTCTGAGGGAGAATCGGTTCTGCGCTGTTCTCTTGGCTTCCAGTGTTGCCAGCCATGCTTGGCGTCCCTGGGCTTGGAGACGCAACACTCCAGTGTCTGCCCCCGTCTTCCATGGCGTTCTCCCTGTGGGTCTTCACCTTCGGCCCTCAGTGCACGCCTGCATTTCTTCTCCTTTTCTTTTCTTTTCTTTTCTTTTTTTTCTTTCCTTTTCTTTTCTTTTCTTTCCTTTTCTTCTTCTTTTTCTTCTTCTTCTTCTTTTAAAGATTTTATTTATTTATTTTAGAGAGAAAGAGAGAAGAGCAAGCTGGAGGGAGAGAATCTGAAGCAGACTCAGCATGGAGCACAGAGCCCGACAAGGGGCTCAATCCCACGACTGCGAGATCATGACCTGAGCAGAAACCGAGAGTCATACGCTCAACTGACGGAGCCACTCAGGTGCCCCTCTTCTCCTTTTCTTCCTTTTTTTTTTTTTTTTAAGATTTTATTTATTTATCTGACAGAGAGAGAGAGCACAAGCAGGGGAGAGGCAGGCAGAGGGAGAGGGAGAAGCAGACTCCCTGCCGAGCAGAGAGCCCCATGTGGGGGCTCGATCCCTGAGCTGAAGGCAGAAGCTTAACCGACTGAGCCACTCAGACGTCCCTCTTCTCCTTTTCTTACAAGGACACCAGAATCACACTGGATCAGGGGCCCGCCCTCCTCAAGCAGTGACTTCATCGATCTCTGTGAAAACACCATTTCCAAATAAGACCTCCTAAGGGACTGGAGGAGAGGACTTGGCCTCAGTCAGTGCGGCTGCCATTAACCAAATACCACAGACTGGGGGGCTGAACTAACAGACGTTTATTTCTCACAGTCTGGAGGCTGGGAAGCCCGATATCAAGGTGCCAGCCGATTCAGTTTCTGGTGAGGGATTGATGGATCTCTTCTTGGTGTGGAGACAGCTGCCCTCTTGCTGTGCCCTCCTCACATGGTGGCGAGACAATGGGAGAGAGCTCTCTACTATCTCTTCTTATAACGGCACCAATCCCGTCACAACCGTGCCCGCCCTCCTGACCTCACCTCCAAACCCTAATCACCTCCACGCATAATCACGTCTGGGGCTAGGACATCGGTATAGGGATTTTGAGGGGATACACACATCCGGTCCATAAGAGACTTCACTGGGTCGTTTAGGGGATACCCGCCCATGGGTGCAGCCACAGGGGTCACCAGGGACAGAGGTGTGAGTTCTCCAAGCTAAATCCTCTTGTGGGAGGAGCGTCACAACCCCTAACGCAGGGGGACACCCCCAAATTAGTCCTTTAATGACCTGGCCATTTGACCTCTCTCACAGGAACGCCAGCCCGCTCGGGCGGTGCTTCTAGAAGCTGGCACAATCCCCTCGGTTGGAAACAACCTTGATTGGTCACCGCCTGGCCGGGACTCCGGCTGATTTCTCTCCTCGGTTCCCACATCACCGTCACAGACAGGTTTAGCCAGAATGACCCTTTGTCCAGCTCCCATTGTCCCCCGCCTATTGAGGGGATGCCCCACAAATTCCCATCTTGGAATGCCAGGCCCTGCCTCTGTCCTGACCCCAGAGCACATGATGGGGCTGAAGGCCTTCCCAAAGGACGGGCGCTCTTGGACTGGCTGTGCTCTCCCGCCTCCCCCCTGCGCCCTCTGCCCCCACCAGCGGGTATTTAAGTAGGCGAGTCTTTGTTTGGAAACACTGTGCTCACCACTATTAATAATACATCGAGAGCTAGCGCGTCTCCAAGGAGCTCCAAGTGCTTCACAGGCATTATCTAATTAGCCCTCACCCAAAGTCCTGCTCCAGCAAAACCACTGGGGGAACCGGCGGCTGAATCAGAGCTGGGAAGGGACAGAGGCGTCGTCAGGGCGCCCCGGGAGGGCGTGAAGCGCAGCACCCATCCAGCAGCGGGGGAGACCCCGCTCCCACGGAAAAGGCTATTGTAAGACTCTCCCCCTCGCCCCCCTCAGGATTGGGAAGCTGGGTCGGAAGAGTGATTTGCAAAAGCTCAGGAAAGCGTTCCTTTCCTCCTTGTGCAGGTAAGTCGCCACCCCTTGGGTACACCCCATATGCCAGCTGGGGCCCTTGTATGGATACCCTTATCTCATGCACAGTCGCCTACCTCCAGCTACCCTTGATGGGGCCCCCAAAGTGGGGAGGGGTTCCTAGAGGGGAGCAGCCAGTGTGGTCTCCACGGGGTACCCGTCTTCCCACCCCACATGCTGCCTCCGGGTCTGCACTACCTGGGATAGCCAGAGCGCTCGCTGCTGGGCCGGGTTAAGCCCCCACCCCCTCCCTGGAGAGCCAAGCAGGCCACGGGCACGCACGCATCTCGCACATCCAATTAACTGATCTCCCCTCAGCACCTGGCTCCGCGCCTTGTTCCCACCTTGAAAGTATTCGATGCGTATGTGGGGATATAGAAGGGGATATTAATTCCTTTATCCTCTCAAAGGCCCTCTGTGGAAGATGTGGCTGGAATTTTTATCTGCACTTTACAAATCAGCAAAATGAGGCTGAACGTGTGGGTTGACTTCCCCGGGGCCGTGCAGTTTACAGGTAGCAAAGCCCCACGCAGAACCCAGATCTTTGGATTTTCAGGAAGGAGTAGTTGCCGTTGCGCCATGTCCCGGCCCACCTGCTCCCCCTGAGTGGTTCAGAAAGCTCACGCTAGCAAAACCCTTCGGGAATGTAAACTACCTCTCGCGGGTGAGGAAATAGTCCACTGACACAGGTGTGCAATGGAAGCACAAATGAGACGGAGGAACATTTCTCCCCTTGGAGACTATCTGGAAAACCAGGACCATCCCCACCATCCTTCTACATTTTCAGAGAGCACAGTGGGGTCAGAGTCATGAGCAGAGGTCAAAGGCAGAGTCAGCAATTGCCTTCCCAAGCTCATTCCAGAACTGACAAGGGCTGATATTAAGGTTTCATATAAGTAGCAGGAATCAAAGAAGAGTTAAGATAACTCTTGGGTAACTCACAGCAGTCACAACTATGCAATGGACCTTCACACACATTCTTTCATCGAACGGCGTAAGACCCCGCATAATAAATACCGTTATCCCTGTTTTTACAGCTAAGAAAACGGAAGCTCAGAGACTCCTCGCCCAGAGACACGAAGCTAGGAAATTTCAATCACACTCCAACCTGGATGTCCTGACTCAAAGTTGGCACTCTTTCTGGTTCATCGCCATTTCCTTTGGTCACGGTTTCAAAAGTATGGCCTTGAGTATTCGCTGATGACCTCTCTGCATCTGTTCTCGCTGTGGCAGATGTCACTGCTCTTCACTGACACCGTTCCCCTCTCCTTCCAGGCACTCAGGCGGACTGCACGCTCCTGGCTCCTCAAAGCTAGACTTCACCTTTTGGCTTGCTTTTCACCAACGCAATGGGAGCAGAAGTGGTGCACGTCATTGCCAGGTGGGAGCATTTGACTCCTGGTGTCGGTCTCCCCAGCTTTCTCCCCCTGCCGCAGCCATAGAGAAAGACTCCATCAGCCTGGGCCCAGGAGTGACCACCACAAGCAGAGCCTTCCTGCTGACCTGCATCAAACATTAGCAAGAAAGGGGACACCTGGGTGGCTCAGCCTGTTAAGCATCTGCCTTCGGCTCAGGTCATGAACCTGGGGTCCTGGGATTGAACCCCACATCAGGCTCTTTGCTCAGTTGGGAGCCTGCTTCTCCCTCTTGCTCTGCCTGCTGCTCCCCTGCTTGTGCTCTCTCTCTCAAATAAATAAATAAAATCTTTTTAAAAAATTAACAAGAAATGTCTTGATTGTCTTAAACCACTAACATGTTAGGCTTGCTTATTACAGTGGCACAACCCACCCTATCCTGACCAGATACGCTGCCCAGAATTTCCTCTGGAGACTCTGCCGCACCTCAAGCAATCTTAGGTAGATCTAAATCTACCCCCAGCTCTAAGGGATAGACCCCGATGGGTCTGTACCAGTCAGTCTAACATCACCCCCTCTGTCGCAGTGACTGGTCTAAGTCTGGCTAATAACCTAGGCCCACGAGAATTGACTCCTTGTGTTCGTTGCAAACAGTTCAAGGATGAGCCGATCAGTGAGCAAAGAATAACAGTTCAGTGATTAGGGAAAGCAGGGCTTTCTCCCCCCAGTGGGAGTAAACCTCCATCCCTGCTGGTGACCAAGCTTGCTGGTGAAGGAGCACTGCCTGAGGACAAAGGGAACCACGGGCAAAGGCAGGAGCGGCAAATTGCAGCCATAAAGAGCGGAAAACCGCAGTCAGCTCCAGACCTTTAAGAAACGAGCCAGTGAGACCCCCTAATTCTCTAAACCAGACTGAGGTGAGCTCTCGGTTAACTTCAAATTTAAAAACAAAAACAAAAACCCTCGCTGATCATTTTCAACAACTCCCTCCGCAGAATAAGAACCCAGTGATATACGGATATGTAGAAACATACAGATGTATTTCTACATTCGGTCCTCTGGCTTTGGGGGGTTTCAAGTTTTGACTTCTGTTGGGTTGCAGATATTCCTCAGAGTGGCAACAGAATTGAATTTTAGAGTCAGAAATATGTCAAAGAACCTGTAGTCTGTCTCATTTTCTAGATGAGGGACTAAGGTGCAAGAAGGTAAGGCTCCAACACGGGCACCGCGCACGCTCCGGTTCCTACGGACCTCTGATCCCATCACAGTGAATTGGCCTGTCTGGGTAATTCTGGGATTAGAAGGAGATCACGTACATAAACCTGGGAGCATGCCGGCTGGCACGGTGTTGATAATCAACAGTTTCTGACTGCTTTTCATCAGCGACTCCCATTTTAGTATTTAAGGTGGGGTTGGGGGGTAAATAACTGACACTCCCTCTCTCGCTTATGATCCTGAGAACACTTGCCCGGAGCGGAGAGGGAGCCAGACCCTTGAGCTTGACCCAATAACCAGCCATGGTCAACTGCAGAGAAGCGGATGAACCCTGAGTCCTGCGTTGGTGCCAGTGGTCGCTCAGGAGTGTGTGTCCCAAGCACACCCAGTGTTGGCGTAATCCTCCTAAAGACCTGGCAGTGTAACCGTGTCTTAAGGAGACCAGGAGTGCTGTAAGAAGCTGAGAGAGCTTTGTTGCTGAAATCCTGAGAAACACGGGTCCCAGCTGCCTAGATGGGGTAACCCCACAGCAGGGAGCCACACAGAAGGCAGCGGGCGTATGCCTCCACCCCTTCCACAGAGAACTGCAAGACGTGGACACCCAAAGCCTTGGCCCCCCAATGGGGACAGCGGTCAGAATGCTGACAGGCTTGCTGGTAGCGCCTGTGGGACACCCCACGCATTCTCGGAAATACCTCGTGGGGATTCCCCGGAGGCTGGAGGTCCTGGCGAATCCGTTCGGACAAGGACCCGTGAATAACTGCTCATGAGCGTGAGTGACTGCAGGAACAAGGACCCCATGTCTAGGCTGCAGAAACACAAGCCACAGGATGCGAGCTCGACCCGGATTTAATAAACAGCCACGGGAATGGTGCCTTTCCCTGCTGGGGAGAGACAGGATACAGCCCAGAAGAAAGAGAAAGACTTCATGCAGGGGAAGCCCAGGCCACCAAAGCAACTGTGATCACTCATGGCTTTATTAAAAGCCAGCCCTGGAGAATGCTTTTCCTGTTTGTTTTGGGTTCTAGTGTTCCCCAATCTTGGATTAAATGAGATAACAAAAGTAAGCCACCCCGCTTGCTCTGTTCCCCACACAAGATGAGCGCAGAATCGATGCCCGGTGCCTTTCCCTGCTTCTCCTTGGAATGTGAGCCTCATCTGAAAACCGGTTGGATCCCATGTATTCCAATGGGTCATCCAAAAAGTCGAGGCTGTTCCGTAGGTGGAGAGCTTGAGAGACGCACCCTCTCCTTGCTGGCTGTGCGATGGTGGGTTCATCTCTCATTCTTTTTTATTTATAAACTGGAGATAATAGAACCCACCCTACCCTACCTACCTCGTTGGGAGGATTAAATGAGATCATGAGAAAGGACAGGGTTTTATCAGATTCTAAAGGGCTGCAACGCCTCCATAATTCTTATCCCAACGCAGCTCAGAAGGTGATAGAACTGACAGGACTCCTTCCAAATGAAGCCAAGGAATCCTGGATCCACCCCCTCAAAGAGCAAGGCAGCAGCAGCCCCACCAACGCGTTTGTGTTTTTTTTTTTTTTTTTAAGAAACAAATTCCTGGGATGTATCTGATTGCCACTTTGCTCAAGCAAATCATTTTTCTCATCTAAATGCAGTAGCAGTAACAGCAACTGTAAAATGACTTACTCTTCTTAACACTTTGCTTTGGTGGCAGGAAGAAAATGAGACAAGCTGTAAAGGTGTGCTGTATATTTCATTCCATATTACAGAAAAACCCCAAACACAATAATCCTGTGGGAATGTTTCCAGAGTCAGACGGGCCGGAGGGTGGTGGGGTGAGGGAACCTGGGGACCCAAGGCCCGAGGGCAGCTCAGCAGGCAGTGACCACGAAGGGGCAGAGGAAGACACATGGGGCCGGGCATGAGTTGGGGTGCCGGTCGCCTGCACCCACCCACCTCCACACACAGACCCCCACTGTCCCTGTTCTCGCTTTTCTCGCAGCTCCGAAAGTCCACTCTCAGGACAGGCTGTAACAGAAGCCACTTCAACCTCAGGGTGAACATAAGAACCACCCCCCCCATTGCCTCTCTTTAAAGGTATTTCTGTTTTAACCCTTATCACTGTTTCAAACCTTCCATTTAATCTTCAAGCCCCCCAACGTGAGGACATCCTCCAGGACGTGGCTTCTGCCCGCCTCTCTGGCCAGTTCATCGTTCTACTCCACCAACCCTACATCCCAATCCCAGTCCCTGCGCCAGGCCCGTGGTGAAGGCAGAGCTGTACGTCTTGATTGTGGTGAGAGTTAGACAAGACTGCACAGGGGATGAGTCTGGCCCGCTCACGGGCACGCACACGAGCGCGTGTATAACTGGTGAAGACCAAATAGCTTATGAATTGTACCAACGTCAATTCCATCGCAGCAGTGTTGGGCTATCAGGGCACAAGATGCCAACTTTATTTATTTATTTTAAGATTTTATTTATTTGACAGAGAGAGACACAACGAGAGAGAGAACACAAGCAGGGGGAATGGGAGAGGGAGAAGCAGGTTTCCCGCTGAGCAGGGAGCCCAAGGCGGTGCTCGATCCCAGGACCCAGGGATCATGACCTGAGCCAAAGGCAGATGCTTAACGACTGAGCCACCCAGGCGCCCCGAGATGCCAACTTTGAGCAAGAGAGCTGATGTGGCATGGGACCTCCCTGTACCTTTTCCTCACAGCTTCCTGTGAATCTGTCTTAATTCCAAAATACAAAGGTTTAAAGAAAATGCATCAGGTTTTCCCCTGTCTTTAACTCTTTTGCTAGAACACCACCATTCACATATATAGCGTCTAACTCTTCCACATTCTTCAGATCAGCTCGTGCATCGTTGCTTGGTACAAAGTAGGCACTCCGTAAGTGTTTATTGAACGAGTGAACGAGCGGTCCCTGTTTTTCTGTGATAAACAGAGAGGCTGTGAATCAGTAAGACGACATAAGCTTGCAGTGGAAAGCACGCATTTGGAAGTCAGACTACCCGACTGAAACCCCAGTTCTAGACACTCCTCTAGCTGTGTGACTTCTGAGCTTGGCTTCCTCACCTTCTCAGTAGGAATGGTACGAACGCCGTAGGGTTAGTCCAAGGGTCGCACGAATAAATGCACTGGGATACAGTAAGAAATATATATTTGGTCTTCTCCCCAGTTCCTGGCACAGCTTCTAAAATCCTTGGAATTTCCTACAAATCGAAACCACTGTGAGCTATCACCTCACACCTGTCAGAATGGCTAAAAGCAAAAACTCAAGAAGCAACCAGTGTTGGCGAGGATGTGGAGAGAAAGGAATCCTCCTTTGGGAATGGTGGGAATGCAAACTGGTGTAGCAACTATGGAAAACAGTATGTAGTTTCCTCAAAAAATTAAAAATAGAGCTACCCTACGATCTAGTAATTGCACGACTGGCTACTTACCCAAAGAATACAAAACGCTAATTTGAAGGGATATATGCACCCTATGTTTATTGCAGCATTATTTACAATAGCCAAATTATGGAAGCAGCCCAAGCGTCCATCCACCGATGAATGGATGAAGAAGAAGTGGTATAAGTAATGGAATACTATCCAGGCATCGAAAAGAATGAAATCTTGCCATTTGCAACAACATGGATATATCTAGAGAGTGTTCTGCTAAGTGAAATAAGTCCATCAGAGAAAGACAAATACCATATGATCTCACTCATATGTGGACTTTAAGAAACAAAACAAATGAACAAAAGGGAAAAAAAAGATAAACCAAAAAACAGACACTTAACTGTAGAGAGCAAACTGATGGTTACCATCGGGGAGGTGGGTGAGATAGGTAATGGGGATTAAGAGCACACTTGTCATGAAGAGCACTGAGTCATGTAGGGAAGTGTTGAATCCCTACACTGTACACCTGAAACTAATATAACACTGTATGTCAACCACACTGGAATTCACATTCTAAAAAAATAAATAAAATAAAATCCTTGAAATTTCCTGAGAGATAGGAGCATCTTTTGTTATTCATAACCCTTTCCATACGTGAGTTTACATTAATTAGGTGATTCTTGGTGGACCCCTAGAGAGCTTCAGGAAGAAGCCTGATTGCCAGAGGAATCAACCTGTGGTAAGAAGGTTGGAACTTCCAGCCCCACCCCACAACTCCAGGGAGTTGAGTGGGGCTAAAGATTGAGTTCAATCTTTAACCGTCAACGATTTCATCAATCTCGCTTATGTGATGGAACCTCCATAAAAACCCATAAACAATGGGTTCTGCGAGTTTCCAGGCTGGTGAACCTTTCACAGTGCTGAGAGCCTGGAGTGCCCAGAGAACGCATGGGAGCTCCATGGACCTCCCTATCCCCATCCTTTGCCCTACGTATCTCTTCCAATTGTCTCTTACTGAGTTCTAGCCTTTATAATCAACTGGTAACAGTAAGAAGTAAAGTGTTTTCCTGAGCTGTGTGAGCCATTCTAGCAAGTTATCAAACATGAGAAGGGGGTCGTTCATAGCTGCCTGGTCAGAAGTACGGATCATAACGTGGGACTTGTAATTAGTGTCTGCAGTGATGGGGTGGCGGGAGTGGTCTTGTGGGACTGAGCCCTTCACCTGTGATGTCTGCCCTAACTCCAGATCCTGTCAGAACTGATTTGAACTATGGGACACCCAGCTGGTATGAGGAAAAGCCCCACATTTGGTGCCAGAAGTATTGGGAATAGAAATAGTTCAAGCTGACATAAAGTCCTTAAAATAGTGCCCGGGCATACAGTAAGCTCTCAAATTTGGCTATCATTATCTCTGGGATGGTTTTCTGACCTGTCTCCACCCTTACCCGTCCTACCCTCCCCACGTGTACCTAAAATACCCTGTGCTCCCCGACCCAGCATGATCTTATCTTCCTGTGTGCCCCACTATCTACCACTGTGCAAAAAACTACCCCAAGACTAGAGGCTGAAAATTACGACATCATTTATTCTGCTTATGAATGTGCACTTGGGCAGGCTCACTGAAGACCGCTTACCTCGGCTCTAGCTGGCACCAGCCAGTGTGGCTCAAAGGCTGGGGGCTGGGATCTAAATGTTCGCTCATACGCGCAGTGCCTGATACAGTCTAGCAACTGGGACCTCAACTGGGGTTCTCACTCAGACTCAGAAATGTAGCCTCTGCATGCCTCAGGTTTCCTTACAACATGGTGTCTAAGTTCCCAGGGCAAGTATCCCAACCAAAAAAGAGGCAAGTGGAAGCCATATTGTTTCTGATGACCCAACCTTGGGAGCCACAGTGTTACTTCCTTCACAGTCGATTCACTGAGGCAGTCACAAAGGTCCTCTAAGCTCAAGGTGCAAGGAAATAGATTCCCCTTCTTGATGGAGGAGTGGCAAGTTTCTGGAAAACACGTAGAACCCGAAATACCACTGTATGAACTACGTCTTTTATTTTCTGTATCCTAAGGCTTTGATGTCTGGAGAGATTGCCCTTCTCGGGGTTGACCAATTCCTACAGATAGTGAACTACTTACCCAAGAGCATACTTTTCAAATATAAACCAACCAATCCAGAGCCCACACATAACCAGCATCTTTATTGGTCTGTCACACTCTGAGCTACTATCCCCATACCCTCATCACCCCAGGGCCAGGTCCCAGACAACTAGAGACAGTCCATATGCCTCAGAGCCCACTGAAATCACCTAAGTAGCCAAACCTAAGCCTGACTACCCTGCTTGGTGGGTGCCTTCCCTCTGAAACCACAATGGAGACTCTTTTTTTTTTTAAGATTTTATTAATTTATTTGTCAGAGAAGGAGAGAGAGAGAGAGGCAGGCAGAAGGAGAAGCAGGCTCCCCACCGAGCAGGGAGCCCAATGCAGGGCTCAATCCCAGGACCCTAGGCTCATGACCTGAGCTGAAGGCAGTCACTTAACCAACTGAGCCACTCAGGCGCCCCCACAATGGAGACTCTTGCCCCAGTTTTTCTCTCCTCTCCTGATGATCCTGGTGCTTTTCCAGGTAGCCCCTCATGCCCCGGCATGCCCCCTCCTCTTGAAATCTGTGAGTACAACTGAACTATCTTTTCAGTACTAAAAGGAAACTTTTCAGTCTCCTAATCTGTCAGCCTTATCATACGTTAAATTTTTTAGTAATATACTATGTTTTAGAATAATTACTATGGCCATTTTGGAGAAATACAATCTGCTACTCTCTGCTTTATAATTAATTATGAACTTGCCTTTCCCCTCGACCTGTGTGCACACGGAAAACAGAGCTTTCCTTTATCTCTTAAAAGAAGTATGCCTAGTACATAAGAAGTACTCAATAAATGTTTTTTTTTAATACTCAAATGTGATCTTTATTTATACAAAATGCCTCAATTCCTACAGCAGTTCATAAATATTTGCTTTTAATTTCAGGATTGCTTTTTTTTAATAATTTTTTTTATTATGTTATGTTAGTCACCATACAGTACATCCCTAGTTTTTGATGTAAAGTTCCATGATTCATTAGTTGCGTATAACACCCAGTGCACCATGCAATACGTGCCCTCCTTACTACCCATCACTAGCCTATCCCATTCCCCCACCCCCTGCCCCTGTGAAGCCCTCAGTTTGTCTCCCAGAGTCCATAGTCTCTCATGCTTCATTCCTCAATAAATGTTTTTTGATGTTACTGGCTGACTGAATACTTGATAGCCATGCTACAACCTTTGTCCTCCTCACTGGGGATCCAAAGAGAAAGAACCCTTCGCAAATTCCTTGAGCATACCCTGTCACGGTGGCTGCTTGATCGTCCAGCCCTTCTCTTTCTACTCCTTCCTGCTGAAGCACAAAACCCCAAGTCTTGTCACATCTTTGTGAGGTTCCCTGGGATAACGCAAGCCTCCTGTGAGTCTCGGGGGTTGGACGTGTGGAGGGAGCCCTGAGGCGATGTTCATCACCAGAAAGCTACACGGGCGTTCAGAGAGCTGATGGATGTTCAATCACTTGCAGTTGTGCGTGCAAACAGCTGGGGTGTCCCTTATCCAGGCATGTCAGTCACGCCTCGCGAAACCAATGAAGGGGAATTTCCCCAATGCTAAAATCTCCAGAGAGTCCCCAAAGAAGGGGAATCATGGCCTCAACTGCCCCCATCTCAGAAAAGTGCAGGAACTTCCAAGTTCTACACAGACGCCTGGGACAATGCCTGGATTGTCACTAACAAATGTGATGGTAAGAAGCAGCAAAAGCAAGGGGATGCTTCTCCCGCCCTCTGGATTTCGAATTCCTTCTCCCGTTTCTCCTGTGAGGACAAAGTCTTCCCCAAAGAACCAGGACCTTCTTCCTCAAGCCCAAATGGTGCATGAGAGGAAGGACACCTGAGCAAGATTTATGGCAGGGTAGGCAGGAGGTCTGGAAAGACTTCCACACCTCTTCCGCCTGAGTGTCCAACGCTGGGGTCCATTTGACAAGAAACTCTAATCTTATTCCCTAAGAAGAGATGAGATTGAAAAGGCAAATACTTCTACCGACAAATTGGTTTTAGGTCAGTTAGTCCTTGTTTCGGCAAATAATCCTTCCTCATGAGCAGATTTGGTTGAAGGGTAGGAGAGAAAACTGAGAAGAGACACAGGGGGAGGGACTGAGGGCAGAAAATTGATTCTCTGCCTCCTTCCAGAGGAGTCTCCCCAGGAAGCCTTCCTTCCCCTCCCAAGACCTTCTCAAATGACCATAGTGAGAGTTTTGAGTAGCTGTCCAAAAAAGTCATTCTAGTTCCCCACCCCCTGCAGCCCCAAGTCCTGTTCTCCACGTCAACCACCTGGGTCATCGAGGGATATCTCAGTTGCTCTAAGCTCTCCACGGAAAAATGTTTTTCAATGCATGGCATACCTTCTAGAGAATAAGACTTTTCTCAGCCAGATTTTAAATTTTAGATGCAACATCATTCACAAGAGCCAAAAGGTGGAAACAACCCAAGTAAACATCAGCAGATGAACGGATAAACAAAATGTGGTCTACACCTACACCGGATTAAAATGTGGTCTACACCTACACCGGATTAAAATGTGGTCTACACCTACACCAGATTAAAATGTGGTCTACACCTCCAATGGATTATTCGTCAGCCTTTAAAAGGAATGAAGTTCTGACACACGTCACAACACAGAACTTCCAGGACATCATGCTAAATGAAATAAGCCAGACATGGGGCACCTGGGTGGCTCAGTCAGTGAAGTGACTGCTTTCAGCTCAGGTCATGATCTCAGGGTTCCGGGATCCAGCCCTGTGTCATCGGACTCCCTGCTCAGCAGGGAGTCTGCTTCTCCTTCTCCTTTTGCCCCTTCCCCCTCAACTGGTCCCACTGGTACACTCTCTCTCTCAACTAAATGAATACAATCTTTAAAAAAAAAAATAAAGACACCAGACACAGAAGGACAAATATTTTATGATTCTACTTGTGTGAGATACCTAAAATAGGCAAATTTATAGAGACAGAAAGTACAATAGTGGCTCCCAGGAGCTAGGGAGAGGGAGGAACGAGGACTTATTGTTTAATGGGTACAGAGTTTCTGTTTGGGAAGAGGAGAAAGTTCTGGAAATGGATGGTGGCGATGGTTGCACAACAATGTGGATATACTAAATACCACCAAATTACGTGCTTAGAAGTGGCCAAAATGGTAAATTTTATGATATGGATATTTTAACACAATAAAAAAAATTTTTTTAAATGCAATTACCACTCTCTGCAGGCTGCTACTTGCCTTCCATCCCATTCTCTGACCCAGTCCTCTATCAATGAATGATTGAGCACCACTGAGCAGGGCAAGAGCCATGTTCTGGAGCACATTGGAGTATGGCAAGGTGAAGTTTCTGTCTCTACTGAGAGGCCAGTACTTATGCCAAAGAAATGAAGGCTGGCCAGGGCGCCTGGGTGGCTCAGTCAGTTAGGCGTCTGCCTCCAGCTCAGGTCATGATCTCAGGGTCCTGGGACCGAGCCCTGCCCTGGGTCAGGCTCCCCGCTCAGCAGGAAGTCTGCTTCTCCCTCTGTGTCTGTGTCTTCCCTCTCCTTATGCTCTCTGTCTCTGTCTCTCTCTCAAATAAATAAATAAAATCTTAAAAAAAAAAAAAAAAATGAAGTCTGGTCTGTTTCCACACTGTCACCAAACACACTTTGCCCAGGCTTTCCCTCTGATACAACACATCTTCCACGGCTGCCTTTTGCCCACAAGCTCAGGGTCTAAAACTTAGGCCAGAGTTCAACACCCTCCCCATCTGGTCTAAACTTCCAAGCTCTCACTCACTACCCACCTCCGCACACTCTGCACCCATTGGGCCTCCTCCCTGTTCTCCAAACACTCCCTCGCTTCCTCTCTACTGGATCTCCTGCCCACCTCTCTGTCCGGTGTGAGCCCCAGCCCCGCAGTGGTCGCTCCTACCGCCCAACACGTCTCACAGCAGCCTTCGTCCGCATCGTTCCCTTTATTGCTTGGTTATGCAACAGAGCTGCTGGGGGTGGTAATGA
Source organism: Ursus maritimus (assembly GCF_017311325.1). Classification (NCBI taxonomy): domain Eukaryota; kingdom Metazoa; phylum Chordata; class Mammalia; order Carnivora; family Ursidae; genus Ursus; species Ursus maritimus. The sequence continues at coordinate 25,791,399 of NW_024425564.1, forward strand.
CATTGTGAAGAGTCAAGCTCTAAGGAACTTCAGGAGATTATTTCATTCGACTTCCTTAATTTGTAGCGAGGACACCCAGCCTGAGCCACGTCCCAGCACTCATGAGCTGCGGAGGAGGGAACAGAATCCACGACCTAACACCAGCTCCTTTCTCTCCTTCAGAGCCCCAGGTTGTCTCCATTGTCCCCAACAGGGTTTGAAGCTCCACCCGGGGCAGACAAGGGCCACAGCCCATGTCATGTGTGTCCTCACAAACCCAGCACGGTATTACTAAGCCCACGTTGAAACCCTAAAGGTGTTTCTAGACCATCCCCTTATCCGCACGGGCCTCAAATTTCTCTTAACAGTCTCTTATGAATAAACTTTTCACCTCTCCCAATGCAGACTGTCTTCCTTGTGAGTCTTCTAAGAGGGAACTAGGCAAACCAAAACAAAAGCAGTGGGAGCATATATTTGAAGAAACTTAGCCAATTTTTCCAACCCCAGAAGCATGTTCAGTTTACTTCTTGGCCCTCAGTGTGGACCCAGCATAAACTGAACCAGACATACTTGCTCTAATTTTATCTCGACTTTGCAGACAGATAGTAACCTGGGTTGGTTTCGTTCATCTGTTTCCTGGACCATGAATTCATCATTGCTCTTGCTGGCTCGGCTGTGTGGGCATTCTTTCAGTTGGAACGCACACAGGCTGCTTCCTTCTCCACCGAGCTCTTAAAAGGAAAAAAGAAAACACAGCTTCACCTCCCCCTTTATAAAGAGACAGAACCCCTCCCACAAGGCCAGGCAGCATCTACGGGCAGGGCTGATTTTGCAGACGTCCCTTACCTGGGGCAGAACCCAGCTCGCCTCCAGCAGACAAGCTTGTCTTTCTGGGATTCTGTTCGTCCTTCCAGCCTAACGGATCCCATCAGGAGCAGGATGTGGCTTTTGCCGTCACAAACCATAGAATCCGGAGGTAATGGTCACAGTGATGGGGGGCCTCCCGCCAGCCCATCAGCCCTGGGGTTTGCTTGGTGAGGAGGATGGAAAGGAAAACGGGGGAAGTTCTCAATGCCGGGGAACTTTTGAGAGGCCCGATGGGGGAGGGAGGCCCCGATCCGTAACTGCAGAAGCCTCATGCAAAATTTAATTACAACTTGGGCGGAAACGAACGCCAGAAACAAGTGTCATTCATCAACTGAAAACACCAACTAAGGTAAACACTGCCGCAAAGTCAGGGCAAGAAAGGGAGGAGGAAGGAAAGAGGGGGGATCACTCTGGATATCAAACAAATCGAATTACCCTGAAGGCCCGGCCAGACACATGCATTAATCATCGGTTATCCCGGCTGCACACCTGTACGGGAAGCAGAACCTGGCGGGCTCCAAATGACTCCGGCTGACGGGGTGGGCCAGCAGCTTTCCCCGGGGTGCCGGACAGGAGGGACAAGGGCGCAGGCCCAGGGGAGCCTGGCCCGCAAGTGGCCACGTGGCTCTCCCAGCGAGGATTCCATTCAGACCGTGCAATCCCCAGCTCTCCGGCCCAGTGACTTTTTCCAGCCCCGTTTTTTGCCGAAGCCCCTGCACTTCCTTCAGACCTGGGCAAACCTGCGGCACCCCCACCTCGTTCTGCAGGCTTCCCTGGAAGAGGGCAGGCTTGGGGTGGGGGGGAAGTCAGGCCACTGCAAGGATTGGCGGGCCAGCAGGGGCCAGCTTCCAAATCCTTGATGGGGCTGGTTTTCTTCTAGAGTGCGATTCAGAGTGGAGGGGGAAGGCGAGTGCAATGGGTTGGGGCGTGGGGGGAGACAAAGTGGCCCTGTGACTTTGTTTCCCCCTGCAGCAGGGGCTTGTACACTCACGAGCTCCGGGGGCTGGTCACAAGCTGAAGCCGCGTCATCCGAGGAGGTGGGAGAGCTGCTCGGCTGTCCGGGTTGGGAGCTCTTTGCCCTTGATGAGAAATTTCAAGTGGGAACCATCTGAGTGTGTGAGCCTCTGTGAATGAGAGAGTGCATTTAGAGGGAACAAATGATTTATTAGCGGGGCCTCCGCAAAGTCTCCTTCGGAAAGGGAGGGAGCTCCCCCTCCACCCCCCCTTATCATTAAAACGTTACAGGGGTAGACTCCATTTGGCCTCCTGAGCCGGCCTGCAAGGGAGTCACAGCTAATCAGGCAGCCAGCTCAGCTCCTCCAGCCTTTCTCTGAATGCAACAATATGTATAAACTGGCAAAATGGACCGTGGACCCACTTTGATGTTGAACAAAGAGGAAAAACTCCACAACAGCCTAGGAACGGTACTCCCGTTTAACTCTTCTGCGTCCTTCGGCAGAGCAAATGGGAAGTGCCGACACAGCGGGACAGGGCTCCAGGGAGAGCTAAATAATGAACCATTACCATTTCAGGCTCTTCCACCCAGGTATTCTCTAGCAGAGAGAAGGGCCCGTCTCAGCCTCTGAACTACTTGCTCTGATTATATAAGGGACTGTCCTTTGAGCAATTGCGGGGGCCTGAAGCCATAGGACCGGGTCTACAGTCACCATCTCATTTAACCCTTGCCACATCTCTGTGGGATCCATACCAACCTCCCATTTGGAAGATGGATGGACAGGGTGGTTAAGGGACGTGCCTCATATGTCCCGGCCCATCCAGGATTCCAGACCCAGGTTTCTCAGTTTCCCAAACCCTCCCAGCAGCACAAAAGCTTGGGTTGTTTCTCATGCTCATGAGCGAATTCCCTTTTCTTGGGAATGAGATGTTCTGCATAAGTAAACTTCGTAGATCTAAAACCTATCTCTTTAAAGCCAAATCTTTTTACATTTATAATTAGCTTGGAATAGAATTTTTCAAAAATATATGGTATGTTTCCATGGCTTACAAAAGAGAAAATGCCAAGGGGAATGCCCTTCCTCCGGACAGGCAGGAATTCCAGCCTACAGGTGCTCAGAGATACCTAGGAAGGGGTAGGCACTGTGAGCCCCGAGGGCAACTCGCTGCAGATGTGGGGAAGATGGACCCACTTCAGGGACTGCAGGCCAGGAGGTGGGTCAGAAGGGTTGAGGGTTGGCGGTTAGGTGAAAACCATGCAGGAATAAAAGCACTGGAAAGATTTTCAATCGCCATCTGGGAATGGAACAAGAAAACCAATCATGGATCAAGACTTAAGTAGCTTGTGGGCGCCTGGGTGGCTCAGTCGATTAAGCGTCTGCCTTCGGCTCAGGTCATAATCCGGGGTCCTGGGATGGAGCCCCACGTCGGGCTTCCTGCTCAGCGGGGAGCCTGCTTCCCTGCCTGCTCGTGCTCTCTCTCTCAAATAAATAAATAAAATCTTAGAAAAAAGGGAAAAAAATGTAGGAAGCTTGTGAGATTCTAGCATCGGGATTGTCCCATTTCCCCCTTGGTAATCAATGGTAAAAACCACCTCTGAAACAAGACAAAATAAATGTTTGAAACATAAAAATGTGCGTGAGCCCAAATGTCAACAGTGGTGACTCCGGTGAGGTTACTAACCTTCTTCTTTCTTCTTACACCAGGGCTCTGTTTTAACTTAGACCAGAGAGGTGTCTCCGGTACTCAGCTTTCACACTCCGCGCTGTGTCTGAAGAGCACGTGGAAGAGAAGACGTCCTCTGACTGCAGAGCTGCATCACCTTGACAATAAAAGGTAAGGAACATCTACATTATGGGGCTGTATTCAAATAGTACACATTTTCAGTCCAAAAAATGGGGAGGCTCTGGTATCAGAAAGAGCTGGCTTGGCATCCTGGCTCTTCTGCTTCCTAGCAGAGCCACCTGGGACCCTTGACTTACTCTTCCAGACTCAGTTTCTCTCTCTGCAACACAGGACTGCTGATGGCTCCTTCCCAGGACTGTGGCGAGACACAGCGATTCATGGGGAGTCCTTTTCGTTTATAGAATACAGGAAATGAACAGGTACGCTCGTGGGAACAACCTAGATTGCCTGCATTTACAAATACGACCCCTCCCTCCGGCCTCTCTACTGTCAAGTTAGACCTCATTGAAACATTCATTGTGAAAGTATAAAATTTATGGTGAGTTAGGTCTGTTCTGGACACTGCTTTAAAGACTCTGGCAATTACCAAAGCGCCAAGAGAAGCTCATTGTTAAGATTAGGGCCACAGGGCACCTGGGGGCAAGCATTTGTTTCGGACTTAGGTCATGAGCTCAGGGTCGAGAGATTGAGCTCCCCATCGGGCTCCCTGCTCTGCCCAAGTCTGCTTGAGATTCTCTCTCTCTCTCCCTCTGCCAGCCCCCCCACTTGCACCTGCTTTCTCTAAATAAATGAATAAAATCTTAAAAAAAAAAGATTCTCTCCCCCCTTGGCCCCTCCCCCTCCCTCTCTAAAAAAAGATCAGGGCCGCAGCACAAGACCATATTAGAATAAAGCTACCCTGCAGAGAATTATGTGGGTTGAACATCCAATTAAATAATGTACTTATTATTTTCACATGCCTTTTCTCACTCACTTAACAGAAGAGCCTCACAAGGTGGGTATTATCATCCCCATTTGGCACCAAGTTTGGACAACTTCCTGTGGTCATAGAACCAACAGGTAACATAGCTGGGATTTGGACCCAGATCTCCCGACTCTGATGTCCCTTCTTTACACATTGTTTCAAGTTGTCACCAATTTTCATAATCGGCTTAGATACTGGATTCGTGTTAATAGTACCCAGAACATTATTTAAAGCTGGACAATTCCAGGGAAATTTGTCAATGGTTTATAATCCATGGATGAGTGATTCTGAATATTACTGGTAAAATGCAATTTCTCCCTCCATCTGTCTTCCTCCTTCTGCTTTTGTCTCTTTCTGTCCCTCTCCCCTCCCCCACCTGGTAGTATTCCCATCAATATAAAGATACGATTGTAAATCCAGGATGTTAGTTCAAACTTTCTTTTTTCATCTATTCAATTCATGAAGTAAAGAGGGAGATTACAAATACATATCCCTTAACCCTAGGAGTTTATCCTTGGCTTTTGTACTGAAAACCATTTACCCTAAGGCTAAGACAGTAGGTGCAATGTTTCTGCTGGCACTTTTTTTTTTTTTTAAGATTCTTTTTTTAAAAGTAATCTTTCCACCCAACATGGGACGCGAACTTACAACTCTGAGATCAAAAGTCTCACGCTCAGGGTGCCTGGGTGGCTGATTTGGTTAAGCGTCTGACTCTTGATTTCAGCTCAGGTCATGATCTTGGGGTCCTGGGATCGAGCCCCACATCAGGCTCCCTGCTCGGCATGGAGTCCGCTTCTCCCTCTGCCCCACCCCTGCTTGTGCTATTTTCTCTCTCAAATAAATACATAAATAAATACAATAAATAAAAGCTCTGCTTGTCTCAAGTGGGGAGGCAAATGGGCAGGCCCATCATTTAATAGAGGTGTCACTTAAAACACTCCCCCAGAAGACCCCAAGAGGGGTCCAAAAGAAGTCAACGATACTTAATCCTCTTCTGGGAAAAATATGGAATAGGAAGTCCGAAATATAGACTTGGTGTGGTCATTAAACTTGCAGCACGTCCCGTCCCCTCTCTGAGAGGGACCTGACACTCTCTACAGCCCTCCACTCTTCCAGTTCCTGCTGGAAAAAATCACGCCATTGTGAAGGGGCAGCTCGGCAGAGAAGCCGGTGGGGGTTCTCCGGGGGAGAACCTGGGGGGGCAGCTGTTCTCTCTCGGTGTCACAGTAACTTCATGGAAATCCAGCCATCTCGACGGAACCTCGGTCTGACAGAGGGGGCCGCCATGAGCAGCTAGTGAAGATGGGGCCTAAGTCTCAGCCTGCCCCACAAATATTTTGTTCTCGAACACCCACCCGGCAGACACCCTGGTGTTTGACGTGGCTCTTGCTAGTGCGGGTCTGTTGGAAGCTGTGGTATCTTATCTCCGGCCGCACGGAGCCTCGGGGCCTCTCCAGGGAGGGGCTGTGGGGGGGGGGGGAGCGCAAGATTTGACTTGCTGCTGTTAACTCCAGACCATAAACATCGGTTATTTGAACAAAACTTTCTACATGAGCCGCTTATCGAACTCTCTGGGCCTCGGTTTCTTCTCTGGTAAAAGAGAAATCCCAACAGCCACCTCCTGGGGCTGCTTGTGGTAATTAAATAAGAAAATCCATGTAAAGCGGGTGACACAGAATAAAGGGTCAGTCCTTCCCTTTCCGGCGTTGGCCATGACCTTCCCCGCAGGTGAGATGGAGTGAGGAGTCCCCGGACGTGGAAGAACTGACACTGGGAAGCCAAGCAGGCAAGAGCCCTAGACAAGAAAGGGCGGGCTTCCAGGTCACACGCTGTCCCCAGAGTGGGTTTGTGAGCAGAGGGGACACAGCTCAGTAAGACAGAAGTCAAGCTGAGCGCTAAGCTCTAGGACGACTGGGGATTCCTGAATGCTAATCCAACAGCTTCAACATGGCTACTTTTTTATTTCCACAAATTAAAACGAGACTGAGAGCATTGTGCGAGCATTTGAGGTAGACCCACACATGCCAACGCATAATTCACTTCGCGATGCATCCCGGTCCCTTTGGCTCCAGTATAGACAACAAGGGCAAACTAGAGATCCAGAAGTGAATTTGGGTTAGTGACTTATATAGAAGAGCCATTTGAAAACTACAGTATGGACGCTCCTTCGCTGTTTTAGCCCTGGACATGTGTGCTGGAATCTTCCTAAGATGCTAAAACCAATGTTGAAGGTACAAGTGTATCAAGAAACATCAAAGTGCTCGTTCTCTCTGAGCTATTCTGTCTCTGGGAATGTGTCATAAGGCAGTGATTTGGTGGCTGAAGCCAGAAATGGGAACACCATTCAGTTAGGACACAGCAAGAGACGCTGATGACGTGAGCCATGGGAACACTCACGCAAGCACGTAGCCATGAAAAAGCGTGCGTTTTGAAATTCATATTGTAACATGGGAAATGCCTATAATGTCACATTCACTGAAAAAGGAACAAAACATTAGACATAAATATGGCTAAAACTCTTTTTTAAATGAGCAAACAAAAAATTAAAATATTAGAAGGAACTGTGCTAAAATGTCAATAGTGATTTTCTTTGGGTGGTAGAACTATTAAAATGTTTTTCTTCTTTTAACTTTCTGTACATTTTCTGGCTTTTAAAAATTGAGGTACCATTTACCTGCAATAAAGCACATAGATCTTAAGTGTACAGTCAGTGGATTTTTTAAAAAATATTTTTATTTATTTATTTGACAGAGAGAGAGACCCCCAGCGAGAGAGGGAACGCAGGCAGGGGGAGTGGGAGAGGAAGAAGCAGGCCCCCAGAGGAGGAGCCTGAAGTGGGGCTCGATCCCAGAACTCCGGGATCACGCCCTGAGCCGAAGGCAGATGCTTAATGACTGAGCCCCCCTGGCGCCCCTAGTCAGTGGATTTTGACCCAAATATATATACACCAAGAACCCAAGCAAGTCCTCCAGTGGCCCTTCCTTATCAATCTCCCTCTCTGCCCAGAGGCAACCATCATTCTGATTTCAATCTCCTTAAATTAGTTTTGTGTGTTCTTGAACTTCATATAAATGGGTTCAAGTATTATTTTGTATGTGGTTTCTTTCATGCAAAATAGCATTTAAGATTGATCCAGTTGTTGGATTCCTTGTTATTTGCTGAAGAGCATTCCAATGCATGGACAACCACATTCCATTTATCCATTCACCTGGTTTTTGTTTTGTTTTTTTAAGATTTTATTTATTGAGATGCCTATGTGGCTCAGGTGGTTAAGCATCTGCCTTTGGCGCAGGTTGTGATCCTCGGGTCCTGGGATCGAGTCCTACATCGGGCTCCTTGCTCAGCGGGGAGCCTGCTTCTCCCTCTGCCTGCTGCTCCCCCGCTCGTACTCTTGCTCTCTCTCTCTCTCTCTCTCTGTCAAATAAATAATACATACAATCTTTTTTTTAAAAAAATTTTTAAATTATTTATTTATTTATTTATTTGAAAGAGAGAGAATGGGGGGGGGGTCAGACAGAGAGAGAGAGAGAGAATCCCAAGCAGACTCTGTGCTGAGTGCAAAGCCCGACCCGGGGCTCAATCTCACAACCATGAGATCATGGCTTGAGCTGAAACCAAGAGTCAGACACTCAACTGACTGAGCCACCCAGGTGCCCCTAATTTTTCCTGTTCTAGTAGCTGTGTGGTGGCACCTCACTGGCTTTAATCCGCATAACCCCAAAGGCTAACAAAGCATATTTTCACCTACTTATTTGCCATTGCTATCTCTTGTTCTGTGAAGTGTCAGTCCCTCATCTTTAATATTTAGTCCTGAGTCTCACAAGTCTTATTGGCCAGCTCTGATCCTTGGCTACCTCCGAGGCCCCACTGGACCCAGTGAGGGGCGGGCGGGGGGGGGGGTCTTTTGTGACACCCAAAAGAAAACCAAGAGCCATTGCTAAAAGTCAGGCAAATGCATGTGGATGGCCCAAAATAACACATGCCCATCACACCCTCCTTTTCCTCCAACCTCTATTCTGCCCCATCTTTACCTGTCAAGACCCCCACCCATCTTTCAGGGCCCAACTTAAATGCTGCATCTTCCAAGGAACATTCTTGATCCCCTCTTGCCTTTCTCTACCACCAACATAGATGTTTGTTTTATTCTCTCATAAATTTGTAATTTACTCGTTAATCTATTATCAGGATTTCTAAACCTGGGTCTCATCTGCCTTACCACATAATGCATTTTTTTAAAGAAACAGAGACAGAGTGTGTGTGCACGAGAGGGAGCAGGGGGAGGGGAGGCAGAGGGAGAGGGAGAGAGAAGAGAATCTTAAAGAAGGCTCCATGCCCAGTGCAGAGCTTGACCCAGGCTCAATTTCATAACCCTGAGATCATGACCTGAGCCGAAATCAAGAGTCAGATGCTTAACTGACTGAGCCACCCAGGTGTCCCCCACATAATAAATTTTTAAAGATAAGGGTCAGCAACTTGGCACAAGGTCTTATGCATAGCAAAGCACACATTCACTCATGCAGTCACTCAACTAACATTGTTGAGCATCATGTGTACACCAAGTCCGATGCTAGAGATGGCATTCAACTATGAATACGACAGACGTAGTCCCGGCCCTCCTGAAGCCTGTAATTTTATGTGCCAATATAGACAAGAAAACAGCCAAAATCATCACAAGGTGGTGAGCACGCTGGTGGGGGGGAGAAGAGATAACACAAAGTCCTCGACACTGGAGGCTTGACAGATAAATAGCCAAATGAAGAAGAGTCCATACTATTGTATTAAATATAAGTGATTTAAATTAGAAATCACTAAATATGCAAGGAATGGTGACCATCGCCTGCCAAGCAAAGAGGGACAAACGAAAGATACCTCTTACCCATCTTAGAGGTACCACAGTGGGGGTCTTGTGATCTGCCTCTGACCTGCTTTCACACTGCCTTGGAATTGTTTTAAAAGTGGGAAGGGGGCTGTGTAGGAAGGTAAGGAGCGAGAAGCACCCGCAGCAGGAGCCAACACCGGTGCGCACCTGGGAAGCGTGAGGCTAGTCCCCGTCCCCGTGCAGCTGTGGGAGCATTTTGCTGGTAAGCAAGATGCAGGACTGGAGGACTGGAGGGGCGGAAGGAGAGGGGGAGGGAAAGAGTTGAAAAAGAGGTTACAAATTGTGCAGAGAAATAACAGCATTTATTTCTAAATGACAACTCTTTATCTTCCTACCCCAGGCCTATTTGTTGACAAGCCATTCTGTCAGAATTTGTTGGTCAAGGAGAGGGAGGCCCCGCGTGCAGGAGGCACATTAGACCTTGATCTTGTCTCTGTTGGAATTCAGGAGACTCCCCGTAGCAATCAGCCTCCTAATGGACAAGAGGCACCTTTGGGAATGGGAATTTGACAAGGCTTGTCAAAGCTGTCAGACAGCAGCAGGGTCCTTCTCATTCTTCTGTTCCTACCAGAGGAGGGGAACAACTCCGTGGGCTACGCCAATCCTTCCAGGACAAGAGCTAAAACCACAGTGAAAAGCTGCTCAGACATTAGCAGGGCCGACGCATAAATCCGTCATATAAAAAAAATATCTCGATGAATAAAACAGGTACCGGCCAAGCACACCGTGTATCTTGGGGCGGTGGGAACAGCCTATGGGGTAACTCAATAGAGTGAAGGACTGTCTCTTAGATTTCCTATCGCCGGGCAGCCATGAATTAAAATGGCCTGAGAAATCAAGCAGGTGGTAATGGCCTGCCGGCAGATAAAAGTTATTGGAGGATAGACTTTTCCCTGAGGCTGTCACATTGTCTTGCTGAGCTCCACGGTGGATTAAAACCGGCTGCACGGTGGAGACAGTCACACCCTAATACACACACAAGAAAGGTATCCATTGACTGGAGACTGTTGCAAAGGAACCCCGCGTTGGAGGAGGCCAGGGCAAGGTCAAGGGCTCTCCTGGACTCAGGGCCTTCGTGAGGAAGGCCTCGCCTTGTGTCTGGAACTTCCCCCTGGGAGGGGACGGGAGACGGAAGCCAGAACATGATTTTTACAGGCCTCTCCTCTGACTCCTGTTTAGTACCAAGCCAAGAAGGAGTGAGGGCAGAGGGGAAGAGGTAGAGGAAAAGTTCAATTGTCACATGGTCAGCAGGATGGATCCTTGAGGATTTGACGAATGCGGGAAGATTAGTGAGGATCTCAAGCTGAAAACAAATGCCTTCCTGTTTCTGCTTCATCCAACTCACAGCTCCCTCCAACACTCACGCACACCAGGATCCTGACTAATCTGTCCCGAAGATAAACATGCGTTCTTGAAACCCTAAAACCTGTCTGGCATTAATTCTGGTTTTCAGAGGGAAGCTTTTTCCCTGCTGACTGATTACGGAAGATTGCTTATTTAAAGCAAGTGGGATCCCTCTTAGAGACAATGGCTTCCATTCTGGACATCATTTCAGAGACTTCTGCACAGACAGGAGAGACCAGCAAGCACTTCGAGGCCTTCGGGAACAAGGGGAAAGAGGGAAGCACGGGTTTGCACAGGCATACGTTCTCTCGCACGTACACAAAACACAGAGCCCACCCCAGAAACTGCACTCGTGCCTCAAGACACAGATGCATTTCGGCATCTAATTACTTCACTGTCTAATTCATGCTAACACAGCAATTAGTGATAAAGCTCAAAACACTCATACACATTAGCCCGACGACATTTAATTATGACATTAGATGTACTGACTTCACGAGATACGTAGCTCAGCAAGTGATAGGAAATCTACATGTATGGCCCATCTCGTCGACATCGTAATAAAAGTAGAAGGAAGCCATGAAAACCTCACTTTGTCATTAGAAGAAAATGTTGGAACGGGTGCATTTTTATGTGAAATATGCCATTTCCAGATGCTGACTAGGAAGCTGGTCTCCCCAGCTCAGAAAACATAGTTAGGTCTTCCTTTCTTAAAAAGGAGAAAAGAAAAGGAAGAAATGGGTAGGTCGTACTTGATTACTGCTTCATGCCTCTGTGTGTCTGTTCTGATTTTTAGTACCTCGGACATCCGCGGAAGACAGAGGAGAAAACGTTAATTTTTTTATTTTTTATTTTATTTATTTTTTTTGCTGGGACGGTCCACGAGATGTGCCATTTGCTTCTGGTTTACATGGGGCCTGTTCCACAAGACATGATTAATAGCTCCATGGCATTGCCAAAGAGCACATAAATCTGGCCGTCCACGGTGTAATTGACACACTGCTTGTCTTACAGATACCTACAGCACTCGCTTATCTCGGTCTAATCCCCCCGCGGGCATTCGAAGCAGCTGATTATGCAATGCACAGTTGCTGACACTACAGTTTGGGGGTCTGTTCCTCCTAGCACCCAATTAGCGGCCCCATAAAGCCCTACTCCCCTTGATCAACCTTGACCAGGTGATAAGTACCAGCTGAAGGAACACAGGCCACCACAGAAATTCTGCTGGAGCATCGAGGCCTTACCAGCGGGGGCCGTGGGGGTGGGAACCTCAACTTCCAGATTCTGATTCAAGTTGCCCTTTGTTTCTGCTTACCGAACACCCCTGCTTGAGTCCCTTACACCTGGAGCATAGCGATCTGCCCGCTAGCCCCGTCCGGCGTCCGCCTCTTCTCCCCGACCCGCCTCACCCTCTCTCTTGGAGTTCATGAGACATCTTTACTTTGCAAATGGAAATCGAGCTGCTCCATGTTGCCTTGTTGTGTGAACTTGAACGCTTCATTCTCAGATTTCTCCTTTTCTATGAAAAAATGTTTAAAGAAACAAACAACAACAAAAAAACAATACTGACTTAGCACAGTAGCAACTGTGAAGATTAAAGATTACATAATGAACAAGTTGTAAAGCCCTTTGAAAGCATAAAATGCTGTAGGAGTAATTATTAACATTGTTATTAATCACCTCGGTTCATCACATATAGTAAACATGAGATAATAAAGAGGGGACTCTTAAATGCAGTATCAGCAGCAAGACCCATTTATTACAATGCTATTTGCTTGGATTCCATTACAGTTATAAAATTTTACGCTCATCTAGCACTTTTCATCTGAGAATGTCAACGTGCTGTATAAGCACGGGCTCTAATTACACTAATCCTCCCAACACGACTGGGGGAGCAGCCGAGAAAGGCCAACTCCAGTCATGGAACATCTAAGCAGACCGTGCGCCGGTCAGAGGAGGTCTCCCTGCGGAAGGCTGCATCTAGGAACGTCTAAAATCTGGAGAAGTTCCTAGAGCACAGATAATTAATATCACATAGATACACATATAAAGGTTGGAATATTTTTCTTCCACGTGAGGATTACGTATCCAATGTCTTGCAAGTAACCCCATGACTTGGTCCCACCACGTTTGTTCATTTGCCATCAAACAGAGTCTGAAAGAAGATCTTCCGTGTCTTCTTGCTGGTAACATGGCCAGCCTGGAAGTTTACATGCAGTAATGATTACCAGTGATAGTAAACAAGTGTATACAATGAGAAATACAACGAAAACAATGCACGTGTTCAACTTCTTGTCACTTTGCCAGCGTAATACTCATCTGGGGGAAAAAAAAACAGCTTTGGATAATTCCTATACAATATTTACAATATTTCTTATACTTTGTTGTAGGTTTCGGTGTAAGTAAATTGATAGTTTCCGCTATAGTAATAATTCTTCCCTAGCATTAATAAGAGCAGAACAAATTACTTACACCCTTGGGACTTTGCATGCTTCCGGTTTAAAAACCATGTAGCGGTCTCCAAAGTAAAGTGCCTACAGCCCAGAATATGTGTAAGATGATCCACTGAGGCCCAGCAAGGAAATATAGCAAAGCAAAAACACTTGAAGTGTTCAAAAAACCAATGAGAAATACTTACACAGTGAAAGAGAGGTGTATTGAGGTCAGACTCCACTTCCTTGTCTGTATGAGAAATGTTTGGGGGGAAGGGCACCTGGGTGGCTCAGTCTGTTGGGTGCCCAGCTCTTGGTTTTGGCTCAGGTTGTGATCTCCAGGTCCTGAGATTGAGTCCCAGGTGGGCTCCACACTCAGAGGTCTGCTTGAGATTCTCCCTCTCCCTCGCCCCCTCCTACTTGTGCTCTCTCTCTCTAAAATAAATGAATAAATCTTTAAGAAAAAAAAGGGGGGCTGCCTGGGTGGCTCATTTGGTCAAGCATCTGTCTCTTGATTTCGGCTCAGGTCAGGATCTCAGGGTCATGGGCTCGAGCCCAGCGTCCAGCTCCCCACTTTTAATAGAATCTGCTTCTCTCCCTCTCTCCCTCCCTCTGCCCCTCCCCGTGCGTTGTCTCTTACTCTCTCCCTCCATCCCTCTCTCTCTCTCTTTCTCTCTCTCTCTCAAATAAATAAATCTCTAAAACAAAAAAAAGAAAGAAAGAAATGTTTTGGGGGAAAGCGCGACACACGTTTATCTGAAAGGAATCACCGAAGTCCCTGAAACCAAAGGGGACTTGTCAAGCTGAATAATTATTTCAGGGCTCATCCACACAACAGTTAGAAACAATGTTATGCTCCCCACGTAGCTCCAACCGCATTTAGTTGTGACCAAAGCAGGCGATGAAGCATGTTCAGAAACCAAAGAACCTGAGCTCAAAGTAACACTGCTTTATGTACAAAATAAAACACGAAGTTCCTTTGTGTAAACCGCCTTCTAAAACGCGCTTAACTCCAGTCCTGGAGTCAGAAGATGCAGCTTTGTGTCCCAGGTGAATGCCTTTGCGAAAGTCTCCATCCTCCGGGTTCCACGAAATGAAGATAAGCCTCTGTCTGCCCTCCTTACTTCACAGCCCAAACACAGGCCTGTCCCCAGCCAGATGGGACTCAAGGCCAGGGTCCCTGACTCCGGGGGAAAAGATAAAATCCTTCTCACACGCCCCATGGCCCTACCCAGTGACCTGTAGGAACTTCTAGTGAGACCCAGGGTTTCCTGAGAATTCCTGCAACCTCAGGGAAAGCAAACACCGGGAAAAGGCAGAGAAGTAACACTGCAGAGAGAACGGCAGGGCCCCTGGGACAGCAAGGGGGAGGCATATGCGTGGCCTGCACTCTGGATCAGCAATAGGCCCGAGGGGCAAACCGGGGCAGTGTTTCCAGGCACTGCTCAGAGGCCACCGTAAACCACCCTTTTGAAATTTACCGACGCCCTTTCACAGCACCTCGAATAGGAATGTAACACACACCATATATGTGATTTAAATTTTCCGCATTATTCACAGTCGCCAAAAGGTGGGAACAAGCCCACGTCCAGTGAAAGTTGAAGACACTATGCTAAGTAATTCAGTCACATAAATATTATTATATGATTCCACTTATATGAGGCCCCTAGAATAATCAGATCAATGGGGACAGGAAGCCGAGTGGTAGTGGTTCCCAGGGATGGTGGAGATGGGAGGTGGGAGTGCTCAACAAGCCCAGAGGTTGAGTTTTGGAAACGTGGGTACGTTCTGCAGATGGAGGCAATGACTATAGAGATGTGAGCAGACATAAGGCCACTGAACGGTACCCCGAAAAATGATTACAGTGGTAAATTTATCTTACGTAGATGTCACCACAATAAAAAATGTTTTTCTAGTGGCTACATTGAAACACCAAAGTTTAAAAGACATGAGAAATTCACTTCGTAATTTATTTCCTTGGACCCAATATATTCAAAACTATCATTTCAACATGTAAGCAACATAATTATTGATAAGGTGCCTTAAGTTCTTTTGCTCGTCTACGTCTTTACATTCCACAGTGCATTTCAGGCTGAGAGCACATCTCCAGTCCGACTAGCCACATTTCAAGGGCTCCATAGCCCCATGGGTGCTGGGGGGAGGACTGGCCCTGATGGTGCTGACCTAGAGGGGGGAGAAGCTAACACGGCCTCGTCGTCTGGGGCCCAGCCACTCTGCTGCAGGAGCCCTCTAACGAAAGGGAAAGGGAAGCTTCTTTCTCTACTGGTGGGGCAGAAAGGATCACTAGGTACGTGAGGCTCAAGAAGAAAGTGCTCGATGCCATGGATTGAGCAGAATGATAGCCGTTAACGTGTCTCAACCACACGCCATCCGCCAAGCGCTCTTCTAACTGGCGGACTTCCAATGGCTCATTCAATCCTCCCAACAACCCCCCCCCCCGAGGTAAATATACTAGTGCTCTTCCCATTTTACAGACGGGGAAACAAGCACAGAGAGCGTGAAGGGCCCAGGGTCACAGGGCTGGTAAGTCGCGGGACTGGGACTAAAACAAGGTCGTGCCTCCAACCACTGCACCATCCTGCCTTCCCGTGAGTGTGACATTGTTTGGACACAACTAGAGGCTGAAGAGTGTAGAGCATGGCAAGGGCCCATAGGATCTTGAGTTGCTGCCTCCTTGTACACTGCAGGTGAAGGGACAACCCTGGCCGTGAAGCGAGTAAGGGAAACTGAGTCACGGAATTTCCTTTAGACCCCCAAACCACTGCAACATTCGGCCTGGATACATGAATGAGTCACCGATCTCGACTTCGCTTAGATACTAGTGTCAGATACTTGGAAGCATTCTCTGGCTCGAGCCTCGCGAGATTAGAAGTATTTGTCCTCAAGAAACTGGACAGCTGGACAATCCAATCCAGGACCTGTCTGGAAAAGCCCATGGTAGACAGAACTTGGCCTACAGAGTAAGTTCACAGCCATTTCACCTCCCTGTGCGCTCTGCTCATGTGAAATGCTTGTTATTTCAGAACATGGTGAGCCCTCAGCCAGAAAACTTAGGACACTAAGTCTTCATATTCTGGGTGATGGGAATCAGGTCAGGAAGAGCTAATAAAGAGCACAAGAATAAACAGCTTAATTTATCCTACAAAGAGAGAAACCAGCCAAGCCCAAGCAGAGTGTCTATATGACATGGGCAGAATTCCACTTCTGATTATCACGTCAGTGCCACACAAGCCCCCAGCCTCCCACAGAGGTGAGCCATTCCTTCCTGTATCCCAATTGTCAACTGCTCTTATCATCACACGGCTCACGCTGAGCCACTACTGAGCTTGACAGACAATAAACGTAACAACAACAAAAGGCTCGGCCTGGAAAATTATTGTTTTTATACACAATACAGATCAATTTGGTAGACAGTTTCCAAAACATCCAGCAACCCACAAACACATTCTCCAGTCTTACCCTGTTAGATGCAAGCATACCCCACGGGCACACGATCCCTCTCCAGGCCACTGTGGTCTTACACAAACATAATTAGTAGCGCGTTTGCTTCTATTATCATCAGCAAAGAAGAATAAGAATGGCAGAAAGAAAGAAGAAAAACGGAGAGTCCCAAACAGAAATTACAGTTGGTACACTTCCAAACTCATTTTTGTTATACAAATACTACATACGATTATGAAAAAGTTAGAAAACACACATAAGGTGGAGGGGGCGTGGAATTTGTTACCAGGTCTGGAAACTAACTTCTATTTCTGCATCATTTATTTCTAAAGAGAAATGGGCAAATTACACCTTCCCAGTGATTACCTCGAAATTCACTAATACGAAGAAAAACAAATTCATCAGTCAAAAGTCTCTGAGCAGGAACTTAGCAAGAGCAAGAGTATTTGGTGTGATGGACCCCAGTGGAGTTTTCTTGGAGGCTGGATTCAGAAGTATAAGAAGTTTGCTCTGAGAACTCACTCTCACAGTTCTGACTCCAAACACTCTGAGCAAAGAAGGTGAGAAAATCAGAGGCGGTTGAAAGCAAGAATATTTGGAGTGTTAGTGTCCGGGTGGGGCACCAAAATCCTCTCCAGTGACTCCTGCATTGTAGGCCACAGATCCCTGGGGAGTAATTACAAGGGGGTTGCAACTCCATGCCTGTACCAAGTAGTTTCCAGCAGGGAGATAATTAAAAGTATAACGACTATCACATGAGGCTCATTAAATTCTTTGATATTAACAAGGGGTCCTCACCCTCATAAAGTTTGAGAGCCATTACTCTGGTCTGTCTTTGACTCCTAAGACTTCAGTGCGTAACTTATCTTCCCATTCAGAGAATGGGCCGTAAGCCTTCCCTATCCATGTGGCCTCAGACATTTCACCTCTTAGTTCAGGGCCTCAGTTTCTCCTTAACCCTGTTGTTAGTCATAATGATGGCAGTAAAGGTCACAAATGGAATGTCTAGCCCCCAAAGTTAATTTGGGGAGTAGTGAAATCATATGTGTCAATTCCTTTTGACACATGACCCATAATCATGTCAAATTTTCTCAAGAACTCCCGATATAACCCCTAACTTGCCACTTGTTAAATCAGTATCCAAACTGATTCTCGAATCACAGAAAATATATTGCAACTCGGCCAAACAGATAATTTCTCACACAGAATTAGGTACTCAAGATTCATGTTTTCTATTTCCATTGTCTGCCATTAGAGTCCGACCTATTTATCCAATCTCAGATCCTCAAGTTGTAAAAGGATCAAAAATTCAATCCATTGAGATTGTTTGCAAAATCTCTTAGGGAGGCCATAAATTTAAAACTTCATTCATATTGTAAAATAATATCATATTAATATGTACCTTCAAAGCCAATGTAAAGTAATTGAAAAAGATCTAGAAATATCTACTTAAAATAGACCATGTAAAAGAGATATCTACGACATTGTTTTCCAACCCATAAAAGCTAACCATGTCAACCTAATCCAGGAACTCCTTGGCCAAATATTAGGTAGTACTTTATCCCTAACGAGACTCCAAGGAGCAGAAAATTGTGGGAAAGAATAGGATTTGGTGTCAGAGTCTTGGATTCAAATCTGCACTGTATCACAGATTTCTGTATTAGGTTACGTCACATTCCTCAGTTCTAAATAGTACTATTCATAAGATTGTGAAAAGGATTGAACATAATAATGTATGTGGAAGCAAAAGTGTTGTGGAAATATTAGCTACTATGTTACTGCACAATCCAGTATTCTTCCAGTGCAACTAGCTAGGCAACAGCCACAGTGATGTTAGTTAGAACGAGGTGTGCACAGTGGGTATAATCACCCTCAGCGCTCCCAGAAATATCTGTCAGCCTCTGCACCTCTCCTACCATCAGCAACCTCCCTACACAACAGTAGCGCGCCTACCAAAAGACATTGTAGGTCCTCTCCCACAAAACAATCGCACATTCATTACAACAAAGGTACCCTTCTAGCTCCATCCGTTAGCCTTCATTATATGCCATACGCCATATTCGCACTTGCTAGAATCATGACAGTTGCATGCATGACTATTTGCCTGCCTGATTGGAACGGAGTTAATTCCTGGGTGTATTTCAGAGTGGTAAGGGAGGAAACATCATTTCTAAGTAACTTTTTTTTTTTTGTTAATCAACACTGAACTCTGGATTTTAGAAAACGCAAAGGCCCCAAGGTCAAACATCTTCCCTCTACTTACGTGCTCACCATTCGAGGTGCAATCATACTGAGCTGCTAGAGGTTACGACAGAACCGCTCCTCTATCTGGCTTTCATTTAAAAGGAGATTCTCATTTAATGTCTTTCTATGCAGTTTCTTGAAGTAGTATTTTTTTTCTGCTGCAAAAGAAATGTGATCATTATAAACATTCAAAAGTAAGATAACTTAAAACTCACAATCTCACCATCTAACGATAACCATTAACATTTTGCCACATAATTAAGTCTTTTTTTCAAAGTGTGAATATATATTCTTTATTGACAATACAGTCATATGCATATGATTTTTTAATCTTTTTCTCCTTAACAGTATATTGTCAACATTTTTCCATGCCGCCAAATGTTCTTCTTCAGCACCACTTCAAATGATATATTTGGATTTAACATGTGTTACTAAACCAACCCTTTATGGCTGGGCATGTAAGCAGTTTCCAAATTTCATTATTATAAACAATGCTGAGCTAGACATCCATACAGTTGAAACTTTGGGTACATTTACAACTATTTCCTTAGAACAAATTCTAGAGACAAAATTCGAATGGAAGCGTACGGCCAGCGTTTGAGGCTTTGACGTGTATCTGGATATTTTTACTTCCCAGTGTGAGNNNCAGCAGTCTTAAAAACAGGTGCAGAGATCTAAAAAGGACAGTGTGAGGGGATGTCTGGGTGGCGCAGTCGGTGAAGCGTCTGACTCTTGATATTGGCCAGGTCATGATCTCAGGGTCCTGAGATTGAGCCGTGTGTCGGACTCCATGCTCAGTGTGGAGTCCGCTCGAGATTTTCTCTCTCTCCCTCTCCCCCTTCCCCCTTTAAATAAATGAATAAAATCTTTTTTAAAAAGTACAGTGTGACTTATTCACAGAAACTGATCACTGACTTGGTTCTGCTTTGCTTCTCATTGATGGACAGATTAGAAGCACTTGAGGAGGAAAATGTGTCATTTGACCAAACAATTATTTAATGATTTGTTAAGAACCTACTGTGTCTGGTACCCACAGCTCCTTAATCAATGTGTCTTACGTAAACCCCAGATCCCTGCGGCCGTCAGGCCGTGTGCCCCATTCTTGGTACAGAGCAGTTTCTTCTGCACAGTGTCCTAGCATGCTCTGTGCAGGAAAAAATATGGGTCAGTTTCCTCTGGCCAAGTTTTCCCCCATAACTATCCACATATACGCATAACCAAAATAAACACCTAAATATAGTCCAAATAAATTTCCTACCCAATGTCCTAGAACCAGTTTTAACATCACCCATAGGGGACCATTGTCTGCACGCTTCTCTGTAGGGATAACGAAACAATATCCTTTCTGTAAATTCTCTTTAACCAAAAGTTAAATCATTCTCACCTTTCTTGATGAAATTCAATGGAGAAAAAATAAATGATGCTATTACAAATAAGAAACGTTTTGGCCAATGTTTCAGAACCATTTCTAATTCAAGCACCTGATACATCCCCTTGATTGTGACTGTAGTCACAAATCTGTCAGCCCAAAATTGCTATCCTAACATTCTTTTCCCCTTCTGCTATTTCCAAGAAGTCAGAGGGAAAAGGTCAGTAGCGCGCACACGCACACACACACACACACACACACACACCCAAAAACCAAAAAGACAAACAAACAGAAAAACAGCTTAAGATTTAGGAAACTTGGACATCGTTTCCACCACGATCAAAAATGATTTTTAGAAGTTAAGTACCACCCTGGCAACGCGTTGATAATTTGGCAGACACTGTTCTTTCGCGAGAGCATAAACTTAACACAGGAAACATTGTCATGGGCTGTCAGAACAAGTTCCTACTGAACGGCCACTGACTGGGACACATATTCAAACACTCAGCCATGGCGCTGCCGTCCACACCACCCGTGTCTCTGACGGGGTGCACCTTTGGAACTCGAAAACTCTTCCTTAGCTCTGAGAGGGTCACTGCAGGACTCTGTGCTTAGAGAAGTGGGTTGTGGCCAGAGAGTCACTCAGGACAGTGGGGACCAGGCATCCATGACCGGGCACTGGGTTCTCAATCCAGCTGGGTGCTGAGAAACCTGGAGGTGCTGAACCGGGAGCCCCTGGTGGGTGGGGAGTGGGTGTCCCTCATATCTGCCATCACGGTCCTTAGCACAGGGCCTACCATTGCAGATAAACGGGCTAACCACTACTAAGAGTTGCACCCTCTGGAAGGTAAGTGTTCCAGTGTTCAAAGATATATCAGGGCAGGGGCTCCTGGGTGGCTCAGGGTGTGATCCCAGGGTCTTGGGATTGAGCCCCGCATCGGGCTCCCTCCTCCACTGGGAGCCTGCTTCTTCCTCTCCCACTCCCCCTGCTTGCATACCCTCTCTCGCTGAATGTCTCTCTCTGTCAGATAAATAAAATTAAAAAAAAAAAAA
>NW_024425564.1:25812641-25839336 GCF_017311325.1 Ursus maritimus
AAAAAAAAAAAAAGATACATCAGGGCAGCAACAGTGAGGCCGACTCTTTCCCAAGGCAGCTCTACCGGTCGTGAGCGCGAGCCCAGAGGAAAACACCAGTGTTAAAACCCCTTCTTTGCATGCGACCTTCTCCTCCTTTTTGCCGCCTTTATTTCTAAGAGCACAGAGCCCTCGTTTTCCCTGCCAATTTGGCCACTCTCGGCTCAGGCACATTTTCTCACCGCCTTTGGCTCTCCAAAACGTGCTTTAAATCCTCTTTCCTTAGGCCTCGATTTGTAGGGGATGAACAAACCCAGCAAAAAACCTCATGTTTTCAGCCTTGTTCGTTTCTCTGAACCTTCATTTCCTCACCTGTAAAATGGAGATATTTCCTACATCATCATGTAAACTACTTAACGTGGGGCCTGGCGTAGTGCTTAATAAATAGTAGCCATTACTGTTAATATTAAAGACCACAGAGGAAGCCGGCTGTGTGGATTTACAAAGGAAAGTAGAAGGTGAGGGAGCCTCTTTTAACATACCTAAGTCAGGTCTGAATTTTGGATCTGGGCAAATTACACTTAATCATGATGGGGTGGTGACAGGCGTAGGGATCTGCAAGAAGGGAACCATATTTAGCCTGCATGGTTCATTATTCAGGTTACAAATAAGAATAATTTTTTTTTTAATTTTTTCAAGTAACCCATCGTGGGGTTTGAGCTCACAACCCTGAGTTCAGGAACCGCATGCTCTACCCACAGAGCCAGCCAGGCGCCCCTGAAAATCACAATTTTACTGGAAAAAAAATTCATGAGAATAAAAAAGAGAGAAGCCAAGTTATCTTAACACAGACTTCTCTCTCTCTTTCTCTCTCACGCACGCAGCTTTCAAAGGATCCTCGAAGCCGATAAAATTGTGACCCTAATACATTAAGGAAAAATGCCCTAAACCAGCCAAGAGTGAAAATAAACATGACTGAGCAATAAATTAGGATCTCCTTCACTCTCCTTCTACCTCCCACATGCCTGGGTTTTGCACGGGAAAAATACAGTCCATATGGAGGTTTTGGCGCAATCAAGACCCACTCCCCACCCTCTCTACACATGCCCTCCCCCAGGTGACTTGGGGCCCAGGCGTCCAGGGGCACTGGATAAACATGAGCTGATGCAGATGGAATGAGCAGATGTCTGGAGTCCCGAGCCCGGGCTGGGAGGGACAGACAGTGGGAGCGAGTGGGAGGCCTGGAGGGGAACAGGCACCCCGTTTTCTTGCCCATTCCCCTGATCTCTGAGTGCCAGTGGTGGGGAGACGTGCTCATTCCAATGCCTGGTGACTCTCCGAGGCCTTCTCCCTGTACGATGCCTTCCAGCCCTAGACAACGCATCCCCGTCGAAGCAGCTTGGCATTCCCCTAATCCCCTCTGTCCATGTGACGGATGAGAAAACGGAGGCCTAGAAGCTTTAAAGGGCTTGACCAACCTATACACCGGCTTCTTGTAAAACCAAGTCGCCTGCTTTCTAGAGCGGTCCTCCCATTTTATAATTGGCTGCTCCCCACAGTATGACCAAACATCATTCATCCAACTTTTCATTAAATACTCACTGTAGGGGCACCTGGGTGGCTCAGTCAGTTGAGCGTCTGCCTTGGGCTCAGGTCATGATCCCGGGGTCCTGGGATCGAGCCCCACATCGGGCTCCCTGACCAGCAGGGTGTCTGCTTCTCCCTCTGCCTGCTGCCCCCCTGCTTGTGCTCTCTCTTGCTCTGTCAAATAAATAAATAAAATCTTAAAAAAAAAAAAATACTCACTATATGCCAGGCCTTAGGGTGGGCATTCAAAACAATAAGAGTTTTCCATGGCGATAATAAAAGATCTGTCTGCAGATGCCCCCCCAAAATTTATTATCGTGAGAGCTTCTTGGCCTTTAGCAAACAATTGTTAAGCACCTACTAAGAGCTGGGTTCAGGACTAGTGTGGCAGAAAAGAATGAAATGGACACGGCAGTCTCCCTCCCCTCCTTGGGGTACTCCTGGGTGAAGTCAAATTCCACTAACAGGGATAAACAGAGAGGAGATTCAGACCATGAATTAACATGGACTAAACACAGATAACAAATAGACAAGATTAAATATTTAGATTATGTGTTGGCCAGGGGTTAAGTGGATTAATGGAGTGATGAGTTGGGCAGAGTTATGGGATTTCCATGTTTAGACAGGGTGGATCAGGTTGTCTAGCATATGGAAATGCAGATTGAAACTGCTATCATCAGCGTTTAGCACCCTGTGTTCAGCTCCAGAGGTGCTTTTCTGTCAAGAGGGCAGAAGGTACAGGACAGACCCCGTCTCGCCCATCTTTACGACATCCTGGTGAGTCAGAGAGCCAGCCCTGTAATTCCCAGGCTCCCGGTGAGGCAACAGACCCGGAGGAGGGAGTGGGAAAGCCGAGAGCCAGGAAAACCTAGTCCCGGCCCCTCTTCGCCTCCAATCCGAATGCCTCCAGAGCGGTTGGGCAATGCAGACAGGCACCAACATGACGACCCACTGGAACACAGCCCTTTTGATCTTCTACCTCAAAGGAGGAGACATCGTGAGTTACCTTATAATTATTTCCCAAGGACTTCAAGTGTGCTTTGCATTCTCCATAGAGCGTAAGTTTCCTAAGGGCAGGGACGTACCCTGAAGGCCCCCCATCACAGGGAGCCACGAAAACACGGGAGACACAGGAGATGGGTAATACGTTCTTACTGAAGGAGGGAAGGGTCCAGAGAAGAAATCGGAGGAGAAGATGGTCATGCTGTCACCACGCGCAGTTCTCTCTGCCCCTTCCTTTCCTGCCCCCGCGACGCTGGATCCTGAAACAAGTCTCTACCCGGTCAGTGATTCATTTAGACACCCCGAAATCACGGGCCGGCCTCTGCCGTCGACAGAAAGGGGTTATTCAGGAAGCACTGTGAGAAGTGCCTGGAGACGGGACTGCTCTGTTTTTGTGGATGGAGGGATTCCACAGCCGTATTCTCCCGCGGATCCCACACATACCTTTCTCGTCAAAGAGTCATTAAGGGCACAGGTCCTTGGCTCCCACACCAAACCTGGCCTCCTTCCTTCTTGAAACTTCTCTCCCAAACCTGACACCCACTCACTACCCAGATAAACTGGAAAGCAGGTTGTCTTTCTAAAGTTGTTCGCACGAGTGGCATCTGGGTGGCTGAATTGGGTAAGAGGCCGACTCTTGATTTAGGCTCGGGTCATGATCTCGGGTCGTGAGATCGAGCCCCGCGTTGGGCTCCACGCTCTTGGGGATCTGCTTGAGTATTTCTCTCTCTCCCATGTGCTCTCGCTCAAATAAATGAATAAATCTTTTTTAAAAATTGTTCCCACGATGTTTTTTCATAACATCATGCCTTTTAGACCACACCTTACCTGTCCTCCAGGCCCCTGGCGTGGGCCAGGACTAATCCGCAGAACCGTTCTCAAAAAGAGAAATGCAGACATAGGGACATGGAGACATCTGGGTTTGACCTTGGGTTCTGCCACCGCATTAGCAACAGGACAATAGACGCTTTTGAAGGACAGATGACAAGCAGAGACCCTGGGACAGTGATGACAAGCAGAGACAGCCTACCTCTTAAACTAGGCTTCGGTCCCTCACCTCCGCAAAGAGGGAACCGCTCTCGTCTGTCTCAAAAGTCTATTCCAGCTCCACGCTTTTGACAGCGGGTTGCCTGCCTGCTATTTTCTTTCCCCTATAAACTCTCTCTCGTTAGATAAGGTGAGGAACTTCACCTCCCCTGGCTGGGAACTGTTCCAGCCTTACCAGGGGCTGCATGCAGTCAAATGCTGCCAATGGTTGCCAGGTGTGGGCTAACAGGCTGGTGACCTTTATACACCCTCCTGCAGGGCGTGCCCAGCCCACGGCTCCGCTTCCCTGTGTGAGTACCCTTCGTGGCCACCCTACACAGAACTGAACTCGATTCCTGACCCTGGACCATCTGTTTCACCCACTCGTCCTCGGGTTCCTGCCAATTCACCTACAATTCCCCCAGGGAGACAGCACGGCCTCTGCCTTCTCGTCTCTTCCAGCCCACTGTCCCTGCTGCTGACTCTGCTGAGCGCTAACTTGCCGTTCTGGTTCATCCTCGCCTAGGCCCACGATGGAAACGTGGCCATTCCTGTGCTGTTTGGTCAATCAATGAGAACACAGACGTTCTAAGGAAGTCTGAAGGCTTGAAAGACCGACGTGTATCACTGTCCGGGTGAGTTTATAATAGGAACGGTGGGTTCAGAATGGCTTTGGCCTTCCTTGGCTGTGAGAGCAGTAGTTCAAGGGTAAGAGCTGGGCAGTCCCTCAATGGTTAAAATATTCCTTGAAAATACAAACTGGCAGACTGAATTCATTATTGTGGATTCTTTTTTTTTTCTCTCCCTTTAAAGTAGAAAAAACATTTTTCAATACTCGGGTTATGTGCTTTAAACATTGTCCTGACATCTGTTCTTTAAAAGCACAATAGAAAGCATGCTTTCAACTACAAACACAGATAAAATATGGAAACACAGCTCTGCATTTCTGGGCTAGGGACATGCTAATAGGGATTTGCATGACTAAGCTTCTACTATGCTGACATATGCAAAATTCAGGAGCAAGCGAATCATTCTTCTTAGTTTGACATGTTTAAATGAGAAACAGCCTTCACCCTGGGTCTGAAGACTGGTGAGCTCACATGGGGACCTGATTGCACCCAATTTAATACCAATTTTAAAACAGATCTATCTAAATATTAAGCCTCCTTAACTAATAGTGATGTAGTCAGCGATTCTAATTATAGGAACGAAAGGTCAGTAGGGATCAGACCAAGGCGATTGGGCACAATTCATGTGAGATTTGGCTCAAGCTGGTTTTTAAGATCTCACCGAAGGAAGGAAGGAAGGAAGGAAGGAAGGAAGGAAGGAAGGAAGGAAGGAGGGAGGAAGGAAAGGGGGTAGGAAGAAAGGAGGGAGGGAGGAAGGAAGGAAGGGAGACAAAACCTGGAACTAATAAATATTTATACTGAAACTTATTTCATGCTAAGTTTTTGTAACAACATTTTCTCTTTTCCTTTAAAATGTGCTACCTTGTAAGGATAAATGAATTCTCAAAAGCTTAGTCAGTTAAACACTACTGTGACAGCATCTGTTTTGTTATTTTCAATGACAATAAAAGTGGATTAGGGGTTCTAATCAAATTATTTTTCCCAAAACATCAATTACCTACCCAAAAAAAGGCTCCAATTCTGAATTTCCTGAATCAGCCTCCATTTCAAATTTTCTGTGGCCGTTTCACAATAAGTAATTAAAACATTCTGGAAATTCTTAGTTGTTTCGTTTATTCTCGGAGGGGGGATGCCTCCGATGTCACCGAAACCCTGAGTTAGACCGGTACAGCCTGAGGCTGATCAAGGAAACCGTCGTTGCTCAGGCCTTGAGAAAGAGTCCTAGCGGCCCACTCACACCTGGATCGTTTCAGAGGACAAAAGACAGCCCCAGCCTGAACCTGGATCAGGACTGGCTTCTCCAAGTGTCTCCCCGTGTTGTGGATTCGCTGCTGGCCACTGGTTCTGGTTCACTGCTGGAACAGGGTGTCCTTCCTCCTGAAAGGAGTCCCTGGCCAGTCACACCTGAGACCCACTTCTTAGAACCTCGCAGAAAGGACAGCGTGGCTTGCAGGTTGCTGAGACTCTGTGGAGCCCCTCCTGGGCCCTAAGGCGGGCTCTCTTTAAGAGCAGCAACAGTGACGCAAGAGGAGATGGTTGGCCCCAAGGATCTGGGGTGCGATGGTTCTCAGGGGCCAGGAGATGGATGCGCGTGCTTTGAGAGCAGTGAGGACCCACCGACTCAGGTGGGGCAGGACTTCTGAGAAGCGACAGAAGCCGAGAACAAATAGAAGCACCTGTCTTCTAATCAACCTCCAAAGACTGGACAAAGAGCAACAGCCCTTCCTTACGTGTTCAGGACGACATAGGCCTCCAGGTCCCTCCCGTCGGTGCTTCCCAAACGATAACCTGCACGTGAATCCCCGGAGTCTCTTGTTAAAATGCAAATTCTGATTCAGAGGTCTGGGGTGGGACCCAAAGTTCCGTATTACAAGCTTTGGAAGACCATGCTTTGAGTAGGCTTCTTCGTCCATCTGGGCTGCTAGAACAGAAGACCATGGGCTGGCTGGCTTATAAACACAGTTCTAGGGACTGGGAAGTCCAAGGTCAAGGTACCGGCAGAGTTGGTGTCTGATCGGGTCCTTCTTCTTGATTCTTCCCACGGTGCCCTCCTCACATGGTGGAAGGGGTGAGGAAGCTCTCAGAGGTCTCTTTTATAAGGACACTCATTCCATTCATGAGGGCTGCACCCTCACGAGCTAATCACCTCCCAAGGGCCCCATGTCCAGATACCATCACCTTGGAGGGTAGGATTTCAACATAGGAATGGTGGTGACAGGGGGAGAGACACAAGCCTTCGGTCCAGAAGAGGTAGAGAGTTCTTATAGAAACCTAGGGTTGTGGGGGAAACAAAACAAAACAAAACAAAACTAGGGGATGTGGAGAAGCTCACCATGGACAACTAATGTTGGTCAAATTATCAGCCCTGGGAGGTGGCTCCCGAGGAGCTAAATTCAATTAAATTTAGAAAAATTAAGTAAGTGAAATTTCCTGCATCCATGTGTTTCGGAGCACATTCAAACTCATTTCTTGTGATACATGCTTGCCCGCTAGTAAGTTAAAGCTTTAAAACAGCTGTTACCCATCAAAATAAATTAGTCGGGAAGGACCAGCACTCCACGTGAGCACCCACAGCGCCTCCATGGCATCCACGTGTCATCCGAGGTCTGCTTCTCGAAGACTGGGCTTTCCTCACCTCATCATCGTCATAGCCCGGTTCTTCCGTTAAGACAGTGCTTTGCTTTGCTTTGCTTTTTTAGTGCTTTTATTATTCTAATGGATGATCTTTTTTTAAAAAAATTATTTTAAGGATTTTATTTATTTATTTATTTGAGAGAGAGAGCACAAACAGGGGTAGGGGGTGGAGGGAGAGGGAGAAGCTGACTCCCCACTGAGTAGGGAGCCTGATGTGGGACCCTGGGATCACAACCCCACCCAAAGGCAGACGCTTAACTGACTAAGCCATGGCTGATCTTTTTAAAAATGCTTTTAGGGGGCACCTGGGTGGGTCAGTGGGTTAAGTCTCCAACTCTTGATTTCAGCTCAGGTCATGGTCTCAGGGTCGTGAGATCGAGTCCCACCCCTGGATGTGGAGTCTGCTTAAGATTCTCCCCCTCCCTCTGTCCCTCCCCCTGCTCACTAGTGCTGGCTTGCTCTCTCAAAAATAAATAAATTAAATTAATAAATTAAATTAAACATGCGTTTAGAACCATTTTGTAATCTCATTGTTTCGCTACTACCAAGTTGAAACTCCTAGATAAATAATCCTTTACTGTAATACCAGTTCTAAGCGTCAGCTAGATATTAGACATTGTTCTAAGTTCGTTATGTATACATCATCTCATTTACCCACCATGAAAGGTAGGTATCATTAGTTTCTTTTCAGAGCTGGGGTTAAGTCTCAGGGAGTCGAAATGACTTGTTCAAACTCAGTTGCTACAAAGTGGTTGAACAGAAAATTAAAAACTCAGGTCCATTCACTTCATAGCTCTTCTGTTGGTCCGTTGGTTTTAAGTAGAACACACTATCTCACAGTGTTCTTCCAGGTCACAAGTAGCCTTTAGGACCATCCAGCTCCTTCAGGCTCCACTTCCCAATGAGCCATCATACCTTTTCCAAACAAAATAGGAGAATTCTGTGACAGGGGATTAATTCACCCTTCTATTAACATCCATTTGGAGCCTTCCCAGAAAAGGGAAGGCTGCTATCCAAGGGCTCAAGAATATGTCTGATCCTTGATTCATTTTAATTTTCCGGATTTCTAATGAGAATTTCATGTGCCATCTCCAATCCATTTGGAAAAGCCTCTCCAACAGAGAATTCTCTCTTCGACAGGGCTAAACATACCTTCCTTAGAGTTTAAGACACTGTGGACACTACCAAGTTTACCCTCAGTAGTGTGTCCAGATGACATTCATCCTTCTCATTAAGACATTTTCCAACAAGGGGCGCTTTGGTGGCTCAGTCGGTTAAGCTTCTGCCTTCGGCTCAGGTCACGATCCTGGGGTCCCGGGATCGAGTTCTGCATCAGGCTCCCTGCTCAGGAGGGAGCCTGCTTCTCCCTCTGCCTGCTGCTCCCCCTGCTTGCATGTTCTTTCTTTCTCATCCTTGAAACAGTTGATTTTGTTAGGTGCACTACCCCAGGGACCTTGACTTGCTCCTAAAATCATTAGTTTTGGATCACTCATCTTTCAAGACAAATGGAAGCATTCAGGGCACAGAGTGCCGTTGGCCCGGAGGACAGCTCGCTCTGACAGCCAGGTGGACCTACATTCAAGTGGGTCTCTACAATTGACCAGCTGTCAGACGAGCTACCTTACTTTTCTGAGTCTCAACGTACTTAACTGTAAAATATATGTAATGGTAGTTGATCATAAGGCTGTTTGAGAATTAAGAGGGTATCCTATGGAATGTTCCTGGCCCGAAGTTACTACTCAATAAAATGAATGAGAGGCCACTCACGAGGCACAGGATTTTAGTCTTTATTACTTTCACACTCTGTTATATTTTGTCTGAGCAGAGTGATGGGTAGGGGGGAATCCCAATCACTTCTGTATTTCTCTTCCCATCAGCTAGCAATCCATTTTCTGGCAAACCTTCAGGTCCTTTCCATATTAGTAAGGCTGAAAGCCAAATAATAATCATCAAAAAAAGAGAAATCTTATCCATCTAGGTACCATTAATTCTCCAAAGGCTGTAAATCGGGCCAAGTACGGATCAAGCTAAAATTCCGCCATTCTTCTCAGATGGTGTGTTGCGTTGTATCTTGATCACATTAGGTCTTCTCTAGATGACCCCTCATAGCGCTCTGAAAACTGCTCAAAAAGTAATACATTTAGCCTGTGGTTTGCCCACAACCGTATACATCATCTATCCATATTTCAGTGACACTACACTGGTCCCCCGTATTGAACTCCGATCCCACCATTATTCAAATCCTACATTATAACCCAGATCCTGCTTTTCCTTTTGCTGCACGTCAGTTATCTGGCTAAAGAAAACTACTTTTCCAAGTCTGAGTTCAAATCCAGGTCAGAATTGTCCCTTCCCCCCTCCTCACCCGGCTCACCACCAGCCCCTTCCTGAGGCCCCCCGTGCGGAGCATAAAGAGCCAGGCGCAGGGCTGAACGATGGAGTGAATAAATGAACAATTGTTTCAGCAGGTTTGGGCACTGTGTCAAGGGTGCTAGGACACAGGCCATCTGCTTTGTATCTTGATGCCACGAGGTGTTTGCTTTAGTCATTCCTCTTAGCTCCTTCCCACCTCCCAAGCCCCAGCACGCTTATAGTCGTTCGATAATACTGCGTAGCCGGGGAATGCGCAGTAGTTCTCCGGCAGTGACGATACTCAGCAGTCCTATGAAATGATGTCTGTGGATGAGGGGAGGGAATTGCAAAGGTGAAAATAGAACTCAGGCAGCCTTACCCCCAAAGACATTACTACAGGATCAGCTCCACACTCCTCAGAATGGCACGGACGACCTTGGTAGCCTTGTTGTCACGTCACATAAGACACTTATGCTCCGATGCGCTCGTTCCTGGCTATTCAGTGTGTGGATGAGTCGTCAGCGTCATGCGGGAACTTGTTCAAAAGGCAGTCTTGGGATCCTCCCCAGATGTACTGAACGGGATCTTCCTTTTAACAAACTCCTCAGGGAGTGCAAACGCTGTGGTCTGGGGGCTGCATTTAGAATTCTCAATTCCCATGGTCCCCTAAAGAAGTCACACGTGGTCACATCTCTAAACCTTCGGTCATATTGCTCCTTCTGCTTGTAATACTTCTTTCCTCCTTCTCTCTGTGAATTCTACGCAATTTCAGTTCCTATGTAGAAACCATCAGAGCACCTATCTTAGCACGAAGCAAAGAGAAGAGCTTATCAGACCCTATATATGCAACCCTACACACCTTCAGCTGTCGTGACTTGTTCGTATGTGTTGGTCTCTCAAGGACTAAGTCATTGGACAGTAAGGACCACATTTATTCATCATGCAGTGTATGATCTACGCTCAATAAATGCTCATTGAATAAAGACTGACACTGGGGGGGGCGCCTGAGTGGCTCAGTCAGTTAAGCTTCTGACTTTGGTTTCGGCTCAGGTCGTGATCTTGGGGTTGTGAGGTGGAGCCCCGCGTGGGGCTCTGCACTCAGCGTGGAGTCTGCTTAAGATTCTTTCCCCCTCTGCCCCTCCCCCTGCTCATACCCTTGCTCTCTCTTTCTAAAATAAATAAAATCTTAAAA
Organism: Ursus maritimus; assembly: GCF_017311325.1. Taxonomy (NCBI): domain Eukaryota; kingdom Metazoa; phylum Chordata; class Mammalia; order Carnivora; family Ursidae; genus Ursus; species Ursus maritimus. The sequence continues at coordinate 25,823,043 of NW_024425564.1, forward strand.
AAAAAAAAGATTGACACTAGCCCCATGCTCTTTGTCATTTTCCCATGTTCAATAGGTTCCAGAAGAAGCCATTTTGGTTTATAAGACATCCCACCAAATTTCCAACTTGTGACACACTTAGCAAACGTCAAATGCCTATGTGCTTGCTGAATGACAAACCAATCTTGACACAGAAACGTAAGAGCTTACGTATTTGCGTACGCCCTAACAGATACGTTGAAACAGAAAAATGGTCTGCTCCTGATCGCCCTTGGCAGGTGATTGTAAATTGCGGAGAGTAAATGTAAAGGCTGATTTGTAACCCATCACTAGGAGCCTTAATGGTCCAAAACAGACCCTTACAATGTTTTTCTTTCCCAGTCCAGGAGCACACAACAACAAGCTTTGTGGGGAGGTAAGTTGATATCCAGGGAAAAAAAAAAAAAATATATATATATATATATATATTTTTTTTTTTTAAAACACACTTTGGGAATTGAAGGCATTGAAATAAATAATAAATTCATCTCATTTCCTGCTTCTCACCCCAACTTCATTCACGACTATGCTCTAACAGCTTGGTTTGAAATGACTACCACTATGAAAATTTCCTTCTTTCTCAGGGCCCCAGCCAAACCCCACTGAGAATGAAAGAACTATGCAGAGGGATGGTTGAAATTTCCCATAAGTTGAATTTTTTATTACAGCAACTGCTGCTGTAAAAGCCAGTCCTAATGCATATGGCTTACAAATTATTGCCTCATGTAGAGAAAGCAAAATGATCTTTCTCCAAGTAGATGTGCACTTGACCAAATGCTACGGGGTGGTTTACATGTTGAGAGTTGAGATTCTCTAACAGCTGAGGTGCCCGTTGAATGTAGCACAGACAGTCCCAGGATGACACATATCTGTGTATTCTTTGTCACTACTTGCTATGATTGTCCTGGGTTACCAGGATGTACGTTTTGGGGCTCATCACCGGCAGTAAATGACTAGTGAGTCTTTGAGAATTTTAGATTGAAGGTGAACTCCAAGGTCATTTCATATAATGCTTGAATCGTGTAAGTAACATCCCTACCAAGCGGTCATCCAGCTAAGACCAGAATGTCTCCAGTAACAAGGAGCCCATTATCTCCCAAAGCGCTTAAGTTCCTCAAGCCTGCACATACCCTGAATTAGCCTTGTACTTTCTTGTTCTCCGCATCCATTAGTTAGCGTTCTTCGGCTTCATGCAACAGACCTCAACTCTTGTTGCCTTAAGCAAACAAGGAATCTGGGGGGAAGAACTGAGGGAAAAGGTAGGGTCAGGCCCTAGCGAGGGCAGACACCTGAAATCTAGGCAGCAGGAACACAAAAACAGCCTTTTTAGAGTCCCACCAACAGCATAAATTAGATCTAGTGATTTCCTACCTTAGAAACTCTGGGTTCAAGTTCCAAATTCCAGGGAAATGGTCTGCCTAGTCCAAATGGATGCCACTCCTTGTCCACAGAAAAGCCAACACCTCTTAGACCACATGCGGCAGAGGCGGGGCATCCTCCAAAGTAAAGGGGTGCTGTCCCCAGAAAAGGCAAAACCAATGCCAGACTGACAAAAAAATGAACGAACATTTCTAAACTCCCATTTCTGCTTTTGCTCAAAACCAAAAGGACCTCTTCCACCCCCAGACAATTCTAACTGGCAACCTGGACACCCAACTCTCCTCCCCTTCCTGACGCTCCCGGGTCTTGTTGCCTTGATGGGTAGATTGCTCATACACATCATATTTCTCCTCCCTAATCTCTTCGAAGGCAGGAGCCAGATCTTTAGTTCTTTTACCGGCCATATGACCTACCTATGCTTCTATACTGTTGCTGTTTTCCAAATTATGCTTTCCAAAACAGCAGAAAATGTCTTATTTCAAGAAGACGTACACCCCCAAAGCTGGGGGAAGGGTAGGGAAGCAGTGAATTACCCTGAACACTGACATGTGTGCAGTCAAGACTCCTTCATTTTAGAATTTTATGGCATATGGGATTTCTATTGTTTAAATAAAGATTTCTTTTTCATGATGGTAGTGTTAAATCAGAATGCCTCACCCTGCTAATATCCGTCCTCGGACATTTTGACTACTATTCCTGTTCTCTCACTCAGTCAACAACCGGTAATTGCGCCAGGATCCAGAGTATCAATACGTCTCTGCCCTCAAGGAGCTCATCATCCTTGACGAGCGGAAGGGCTAGAAGAATAAAGCAGGAACTGCATACAGTATGGGAGTCTGTATCCTGGAGGTATAGACTAGGTGCCCCTCTAATCCTCCAGATCAGAGATTTTCAAGACTTTCTGCAACAAACTCAGTCTTAGATGTTCTGATACCACAGACCCCTGGCCCCGTGCCTATGGAGTCAAGCGTTCAGCTAGTTTTTAACAAGCTCCCTGAGCGAGTTTTATGCCCATCACATATTGAGACCTCGTACTCTAGTGATAAATTCTTGAGACTTGAGGATACAGAAGGCTATCATAGGGATATTCCAAAGCCAAAAAAAAAAAAAAAACAAAAACAAAAACAAACAAAAACAACCCAAAACCCTACTAAAATCCCAACAAAACGATATATAAACTCAGACACTGCTCATCATCTCATGAAATGAAACTTCCATTCAGTATCACACTCACTTTCCATGACTCATGGTTATGGGCATATATCATTCCAGTATTAAACCCTGAAGGAGAACAGCCTGCTTGACAAGAAGATTTTCAGACGCAAGCCGCTGGAATACTGCCTGGTCCACGCATTGATAAGAAGATCGCACTTGAAGTTACCACATCCCGATTGCATAGCGGGGTCGCTATTAACTCTACTCCCTGTGACATATGCCGTCCAATCATAAATAGACCCCATGAGAAGTAGGGTTTTCTGACAAAGGGGAAGATGCAGCAGCTGTAATATGTGTGATTATTATTAATAGTATTATTAATAGTATCTTTCAACATGTGGTCATTTCTCACTGGACCTCTCAAATCCACTGGACTTGCCCCGTGTTCTATTTTGAGGGTACAGGAAAGAAGAGCTGGAAAATGTGCTCTTGACTCAAAGGATAAGGAAGAAGTACAATCTAATTTTTTCCTTTTCTTAAAGCCCTGATAACTACCAAAAAAAAATTTTTTAATTAAAATAAAAATTCTGTCTTTCTTCCCCGCCCCCCCCCAAAAAAAAAGTTCTGTCTTTCTAACAGCAGGTTCCAAATTTCCGGTGGGCAATGGAACAAGACTGGCCTCGGAGGCTGGAGCTCTAAGGTTTAGGGGCACACTGCCTCTGAGCAGAGGTAGGGGTGAATTACTCACCTGCGTGGAGGGTTCCTCATCTGTCCAATGCTGGCAGCTTCTGCCCTACCTCCAGGGTTTGGGTCTGATAAAACGGTGCATTTCATATACTTGAAATCACGGCTTCTTACCCAGGGGCCCAGGGGCCCATGGACCCAAGCCCCACCCCCTTGGCCTTGGCCTCAGGATTTTAGTGAACATCCTTGATGTTATAAATAAAATCGGGTGTGTATACGCACATGGGCTTTTTTCTGGGGAGAGGGTCCGTAGCTTTCATCAGACTTTCAAAGGAGTCTCTGACCTAAATTAGTATCCTGTTCCTCTTTTCTCTGTAATTAATTACCAAGTGTTTATTGAGCCTTTACCGCGGAATCTGTCATTAGTGGTACAACTAACCCCCACTTCTCTTCTAACCCTTGAGCAGTCAAGGAACGTTTACAGGGTTTATATTGGTTTGGGTTTCACTTTATAGGAGGGAGGGGGTGAGGGTCATGCACCGAGCGACGCCTGAGAAGCATGACCTCATCTCTGGGGGAATCTAAACCCACGGGGCTCCCTCCCCAAGCCTCCGACAGAGCAGAGTGTGAGGCTGTCGGGCTCGTTCTAAGTCAGTGTAACGTTTTCCACTCTAGCAACACCTAACATATGGCGTGTGCACTGATGCTTATGAAAACAGTGACTCATCCTTAATCCTTAAAAAAAAAAAAAAAAAAAAAAACCAACAGTCGACCCTATGTGGCCTTGGCTCTCCTCCCTGAATGCCCTTCTGTTCTCCAAAATGTCTGTGTTGTCACCTGCTTTCACCTTGTCCTCTTTGCTCTGCAGCTTTCCCTCTCCTGCAGGCTCCTTCCAGCCTTCTGATCTCGCTCTCCTCTCTCTGTTGCTCTTTCCTCTGCTTCATTGCTACTTCTGGAGCTCTCAGCTGCACATTGTCAGCCCTCTCTGTAATGTCAAGACCTTTCCTCTCACTTCCAACCTTGTGTCTCGCTAGAATGTCCCCTACCCTCACGCCCCTCCCGCATCTGTCTGCTCTGTGCCTTTAGGATCCTTCCCTAGCACCTACCCCTTCAAAGGTCCCTATCTGGGGGAATAGGGACATGGGAAGGTGAAGGACGATGCAGGAGAGCTGGACTACAGAATTAATGAGGGCAGAGGAAGGAGGGGAGGTGGGCTGTGGGATAGAAACATTGGGAATCGCTGACTTTTCCTCTCATCTGATTTATCTCACAAAGTCTATTGTTTGATGCCCCGCAGGGCAGTAGGCAAAGATGTTACATTCTGAGAAAAGACAAAACCTCACGAGTCTTGTAAAAAGTGAAAGAAAAGAGGAAAAGAGAAACAAGAAAAAAGAGGGGAAAGAATAAAGGGAATATGCCGAGGATGGGGAAGGAGGGAAGGAGAGAATAAGAAAATATCAGTAATCTCATAGTTTAACTCTATTTAAACCAAAGAAGATCTTAATCAATGGGTAGGGCGATGACAAGAGTCATATCTGGACACAGAAGCAGCCAGTCACCATCAGTGAGATGTGGGATTAGTGCAGTCTCGAATTATGCAACAAGGTGTGTCCCAAACATTCGTTGTTGCCCAGGGCTCAAAACACGTTTTCAAAAAAAGGAGCTATGATTCACAGAAGTCAGAGAAAATGGAGCGAATCCTCATTCGATGTAACCTTGGGCAAGTAACAACCTCTCTGAGCTGTCGTGACAAATAATGATGTCTCTCAAGGACCTGGCATACAGTAGATGCTCAATAAATGATGGCTATTATTATTATTATCATTGAAACCCTGCTATATATGGCAGTTAGAATCACAGGGGGGAAACCACAATTGTTAATAACCTGCAATCTACCAGAAATAAAGAACCATGCTTAAAAGACTACAGAAACCCAGCCATCATGTGTAGTTAACCAACATTCCCAAAGGGAAATATCCAGAGTTTATCCCCCAGCAGTATGAGCGAATGCTTCTCCAACTTCTCCAAGCACAGCCTCTGCTGGTATCTGTGGCCCCCAGGCAGGGTCACAGCCAGCGGGGGAGGGGGGGCAGCAGGTTGAGGGTAAAGAGAGTTGACCTTATAAGAAGTGGTCAATTTCTGAGCCCGAGTTCCTCATCCACAGAAAGAGGACAGTAATATACACAGTACACAGGTTGGAGGAAGATCAAAAATTGACCAGTATACCAAACCTGTGTTTTCTAGAACATGAGCTCTCTAGAATATTAATAAGTGTACCAAAATGGGAAATGCTGGGGTCACGGGAAGGTCCCATACTTCACTAGTGTATGTAGAAACGTGTGCAAATGTGCAGTATTTGCTGACATTTTAAAGGACACAGCCTTTGACACAACCATCCTGTTAATGAGATGGAAGGGCGAGATTAAACCGATTTCTTCTTGCAGGACTTCTTCAAGACAGGAATGCGGTATGTCACTTTTCCCAAACATATTGAAACCCAGGCCCCTTTTCTTGTAGAACACCTCCTGGGACTAGTACCCCAAGGAAGACATTTGGAAACACTGAATTAGAGCATGCGTGTGCGAGCTGCTACAGATGGTTCTCCGTAAGCCTTTTATTTTCTTCTGATGGTCCCAGGATTAGCCCTAGACCGCCTAGCCTATCACCACCATCTGTTCCTTATGACCCACGTCTCTCTCTTCCCTGGCCTGCTGCAGGGTACGATACAGTCCATTCATTTGTCCCCTGCCCTCTTGTCTCTGAGCTATGGGGTCATTTAGAAGTTTTCTAAAGATCTTTCCTGCTTATAGCAATGAGAAATGAAGAACAAGGGGCACCTGGCTGGCTGGATCAGCGGAGCATCATCTGACTCTTGATCTCGGGGTCGTGAGTTCGAGCCCCACGTTGGGTGTAGAGATTACTTTAAAATATATTAAAGAGCTTTAAAAAAAAAGTGAAGAACAAAAACATTTTTTCCTCCCACTCCTTTTTTTCCCCCTGCAACTCTTTTTTATTCACTTCTCTTTACTCCTCTATAGGGAATGACAAAGCCAAATGCAGATATTCAAGGTAAGCTTGGCTACATTAAAGATGCAAAATAAAACTCATCTACATTTCAAAGAAAATTAGATCATAGATCCTGGGTCTTTCAACAGAAAAGCTGGAGGAGCATGGGCTGTGGACTAAAAAAACCAGTTGGAGAACCAAGAGGAGTCAGACTGAAGGAGCTTCCAGTGACCTTCCCTTTCCTGTCCTGAGTCAGCATTAGCGTTTTGCCCCAGGATCTGATGTAGTGCCAGTGAGTGGATGCGGGGACTGGCCAAGGGAGGAGGGGGTGGAGGAGGGCAGGGAAGTGGTGGGTCTTAAAAGGGAAGAGGCTGTATGAGGTGTACAATGGGGCTTTGGTAACTGGGTGGTGTCTATGCAGAGGAGGTCCGAAATAAATCCCTGAATGAATGAAGGAAATGAACCAACTGGACGTAAACTAAGAAGAAGACAGAAAATCATAGTGTCTTCACATTGGAAAAATAGAGATCCTGGCAAGAGTTGACTGCAGGGGAGAGAGCAAGGCTGCCTTGCTTGACCAGGTAAGCTGGTCTGTCCCACCCAGCAGCAGCGAGACTCTCCCTAAGAGAAATATCCTCACTTAATCAATTTTGTTCCAATTCTTCCTCTCGTACACGAAACTGACTCCCAGCAGGCCTGTACAGGAAGGTTGTTCCGTAGCAGCCTTTGTCAATAGACCTGAATTCTACTCTCATCTGCCCAGAGAGGCATTCTCCATCTTTTTTGTTGTTGTTTTTCCTTTAAGCATTGCCTTATCTCTTTTCATCTTGGTGGTAGAGATCTTCACCAGCTAGCCGGTCAGGGGTTTGGCACTGTGACTCTGAAATTCCTTGAATAAATATGAAACACACAAGCAACGGAGACTCAAAGTATTAACTGTACACAGCTAAAAACATCAATATTTACAAAGGACTCCAATTAGCATAATTAGTTGTTGTGAGGCATCTTATAGAAAACCACGGAATACGAACCACTGACGGGAGGAAGCACACAATCTTAAAAACACATGTAAACTCTGACAGAGGCAGTAAAAGGGAAAAGTTGTTTAGCCCAGAAAGATAGACTTAAAAGTCAATATATTTGTTTAAGTAAAATATAATCAGGAAGACTAATCTTTAACAAGCGAAATAGGACCTGCATTCAAAGCCAAAGATACAATTTTTTAAAGTTATCCACTGAATTCAACTATGAATACAAAATCTCCCTACATTTTACTGTAAATAACTGAGTTAACTGGAGACTCAAAGTTTTTTCAGAATAAAAATAAAAGTTTTTCAATTCTTAAAAATTTAACTTATGATAAGTGTCCTTTTAATTGGGTGTAAAGTGATGGAATTTATTTATTTATTTTTAAGATTTTTTTTTAAAGATTTTATTTATTTATTTGACAGAGGGAGAGAGACAGCGAGAGAGGGAACACAAACAGGGGGAGTAGATGAGGGAGAAGTGAGCCTCCCGCTGAGCAGGGAGCCCGATGTGGGGCTCAATCCCAGGACCCTGAGATCAAAGGCAGATGCTTAATGACTGAGCCACCCAGGTGTCCCCTAAAGATTTCATTTCTAGGCAATCTCTACACACCCCTGCCCCCAACATGAGGCTCGAACCTACAACCTGGAGATCAAGAGTTGCACGGTCCATGGACTGAGCCAGCCAGGTCCCCCCAAAGAGCTGGAATCCAAAAAAAACTAACAAAAGGAAACCAAAATAACAGGAAGGATTAAAATTTGAATGTGTTTATGGGTAAGTGAAAGTCATGGTTTTCTAATTAAGGATGAATTAAGGCATATAATACTGATTAAAAAAGCAACACATACTTCTCCAGGACCTGCTCAATCTTATATTTTTTTCTCTAATAATCTTTTAATCTTTAAAAATCTTTTAATTTTCCTCTTCTTCCTTACTGAAAGATAACATCTACTTTTTCAAATCACTTCTGTTGGGTAAGATTAATGAGTTCAAGGGAAGGTGATCCTGGACAATTCTGCCTCCAGCTTTGGCAGATTAATTTGTAACAGATCGCCACTCCCCTGAGGAGCAACTGAAAAAAAGTGGAGGGGCGCCTGGGTGGCTCAGTCATTAAGCATCTGCCTTCGGCTCAGGGCGTGATCCCGGCGTTCTGGGATCGAGCCCCACATCAGGCTCCTCTGCTGGGAGCCTGCTTCTTCCTCTCCCACTCCCCCTGCTTGTGTTCCGTCTCTCGCTGGCTGTCTCTCTCTCTGTCGAATAAATAAATAAAATCTTTAAAAAAAAAAAAAAAAGGAAAAAGTGGAGATGGGTGTAAAGAGCATGTTTAGGGCATCTTAGAGGTACCAAGGCACCTAGGACCTGAAGGGGCAAAATTCCAGAGAGAAGGGAATCTTAGGTGTGACCCTGGTATTTACCAGCTAAAGTAGTTTTTCTTTTCAGGGCGTGTGATGATCCGAAACTGCATGATAGTGGTCAAGAAAAAAGAAAAACCAGGAATCTGTGCATTATCAGTTGATGTAGTGACTTCATAAAAGTAAGTCTAAAATCAGCCAAATATATATTTCTAGCAGCCTTGAGAAAGGCACTACCAAGCTTTCTAAGGGAACACTCCAATGATATTATGCTTTCATCTGGAGTTGTCTCTTTTCTTCTGCACCATAATCAGAATTGACTGTTTTAAAGCCTTAACAAAATAAACATTGTGAGTTACCTTGGTGAATAATCAAGGAACTGAAGGTAAAGAGCCCTACAGATGAACCAAAGGCATAAGGAAGGTGTTGCAGGTTGGGGTTCCCAGACACAGGTACTGAGATGGAGTTGGGGGGCTATACTATGTTTAAGGACCACTACCTGAGAAAGGATGATGGGAAGAATGACCAGGGGTGGAAGTCGAAGGGGATGTGGGCTCAGCCATATTTCAGCTAACCAGGCAGGGAGCTATAGAGGAAATACTACCCATCTGAGTTGGGCCCCACTGGGGCCAATGCTCCCAGCATTCGGTCATGGGATTCAGCCTGCCCTGATGGGGCACGACCTTGGGCAGGGTGGCTCTCTGCAGACCCTGAAGAGCTGACAGCTGGAGGCTTTTTGCGGACCACCCTCCCTGCAGGTGGACAGCAAGTCTCTTCTCGAAGGAAGAGCTAACTCGTACACCTCCGAGTTTCTCAAAGCAGTGGTGGCCAAGAAAACAGAACATACTATACTGAAGGGGAACGGAGTCGGGAAGGTGCAAATTCATTTGCTATTCCTCAGGCATTCACTGAGCACTTAATCTGGGCCTAGAAGGCCCCCTGGGGACCGTGAAGGCAGAGACAAGGCTCACATGCCTACCCTTTTGAAGGACATTCATTTAGGAGGGAAGGCAGAGGCGCTGCAGAAAGTGCTCTGCAAGAAGAGAGCAGGAGGGGCTGAGGGACAGGGGAGGGCATCTCCTCCAGCCCAGGAGGGACCGTCATATCTTCCCACCTGAGTGCTTTCTATCTACTTTGGCATGTGGGCCATGTAGCTAGCTCAGCCCAAGCGGCCTGTGGGTGAGCACGCTCCTGGTGATTTTTTTTTTTTTAAGATTTTATTTATTTATTTGAGAGAGAGGGAGAGCAAAAGAGAGAAAGAAAGAGCATGAGCACAGAGAGAAAGGGAGAAGCAGACTCCCTACTGAGCAGAGAGCCCGATGTGGGGCTCGATCCCAGGACCCTGAGATCATAACCTGAGCCGACGGCAGACGCTGAACAGACTGAGCCACCAGGTGCCCCGACTCCCGGTGATGTTTATGGAAAAAGTAAAACGTTGAGACAAAGATGACTTAGCTGCCATCCTCAATAATCAGACGAAGGGAGGGGTCACCATCAACTTCCCTGGGCTTTCATCTGTAAGAAAGAGGAACCCTATTTCAAAGAACAAATGAATTCCTGTGAAATGTGTTCACTGAAATCACAAAACTTGGTCAGGATTATATAAAATCTGAGCTTGGTTCTCCCAGTTGTACAAGACTCAGTAAGTTAAATTTACAGAATCTGCATAAGGAGCTAAGAAGGGGGCTATTTTGGTCTATTTTGTTCATAGCTGTATGCCAGCTTCTAGAACAGCGCCCAGTACAGAAGGAAATGCAATAGTATTCATAGAGTCAGTTACTGAAGGGCATAGTCACCTCCTCTCCTTTTCTATTCTCCCCTCTCTTTTCTAGCCTCTCCAAACACACGACGACCTCTTCGCTAAGGCTGTGGATGCAAACACCTGCAGTGGCTTCTCCAAGTGGCCGGGGTTTCCTCGGAGCATGGCGGCTGGTTCCAAAGGGGAGCATCCAGAGACAGAGAGGGGAAGCCAGACAGAAGCCATATTGCCTTTTGTGACCCAGTCTCGGAGGCCAAACCATGTCACTTCCACTACATTCCACTTGTCAAAGCAGTTACAGAGATGTTCCCAAGTGCAAAGGCACAGAACATAACTTCTCAATGGAGAAATGTCAACATCACATTGCAAGAAGATCATGTGCGGTCACACACACACACACACACACACACACACACACGCACACACCCTTTGGAAAATATCATCTGGGCATCTGATGGTGCCTGGCTGGCTCAGTCTGTAGAGCATGCAATTCTTGATCTCAGGGTTGTAAGTTCCAGCCCCACACTGGGTGTAGAGATTCCTTAAAAACAAAATCTTAAAAAGAAAAAAAAAAGGAAAATACAATCTGCCATAACCCTTGAAACTTTCCCCTGAGTTCACATTATCAGATATCCCCACTCTAACCTTCATGTTCTTTGTGCAACGCTCAAGAGCTCTGCAATGAAAACATGAAGAGAACAGCATATCTTCCCATTCCTGCCCCAACTCAGGGTTGAGGGAGTGAGGGGAGTATATACATCTCAGCAAACGGAAGACTCTCACTTGGGCTCTGTGTGACTTGGGAGCAGAGACACATACAACTGTCCTCTCCATCATCTGTGTCTGCGTACCTCCTGGCCCTTTTCCCATCTCTTTTTCATTTTTTTGGTCATGCTTGCTTGGTTTACGTTATAGGGAATAAATCATCTTGGGAAAAAAGACATTACTGTACAGTGTTAAAACTCCAGTTTTATTTACTTACAGACAATGCTTGTGATATCATTAAGAATTTTCAGCTGGGAGCGCCTGGCTGGCTCTGTTGGTGGAGCATGAGACTCTTGATCTCAGGGTGGTGAGTTCGAACCCCGCACTGGGGATAGAGTTGACTTTAAAATTTTTAAAAAATAAAAAATAAAGAATTTTAAGCTGAATTCATTTGTGCTGTGTGGTCCATTTGATAGAAAGTAGAATTTCACCTGGGTGGCTCAGTCGGTTAAGCGTCAGACTCTTCTCTTGATTTTGGCTTGGGTCATGATCTCAGGGACGTGGGATCGAGCCCCGTGTCGGGATCCATGCTCATCGCAGAGTCTGCTTATCCCTCTCCCTCTGCTCCTCTCTCTCTCTTTCTCTCAAATAAATAAATAAAATATTTTTTAAAAGGAAAGTAGAATTTCAGACTCAGTACTAAGTATTAATTCACTTGTAGGTCCCAATGTCAGAGTGCAATTCAATTCTTTTTAATATCAATGAATGTATTCATTAGCCTACAATTAAAATCATCTAAAACCCTCTTCCAATAATACGATCGGACTGAAATAACATCCAGAGCGCTTAGACTGAAAAAAATGGCATTACTCAATTTCCAAATACAGTACCTTGAATAATAAATTTAAAGAACTCATTCTTGTTTTATCAGAGATAATGCTTCATAATTGTCCTTTCTGTTCTCTCTTCCTTTCTTTTTGGGAAGCTGGGGAAGGGGTGACTAACGCAAACGCAGTTGGCACTTATCTTAAACCACAACTACTTTTCCTGTGTCCTAAACCCTCAAGGGGGGTTTCCAAAGAAAAAAAGAAAATTAAACCTTATCCAGTGGAATTTAGAGAGCTAGAAATAAAACGGCCTTAAAAGTTGTAACAGATATCTTTTTGGTTTATGACCACATTCTCTAACATCTGTTGAGGGACACTTTCTGACCAAAGGGCCTGTCAGTATCAATAAGGAAAGATGCTTCCCTCATTGTTCTAGAATCTAGGGTGTCTAAAGTTATTGAAATGGATATATACTGTAGTTCATTCCAAAGGATGGAGAGACAGTAGAGAGGGAAGGAAAAGGGGAGGGTGGATTACAGCGTGGCATTGCCCCTGGCCCTGCTTTGAACTCTCCCTGGCTTTGTGGAACTTAACCAAGGTCAAACAGGCAGCTGTAGCCAGCTCAAGGCCTCTGGTTCTCTGTATACAGTGAGGGGTAGATTTTGAGGTTAAAATGATGAAGTTTTGTGGTAACTTTAAACTGGAAAGTATTGCATTCACCTTTCATATTCCCCAAAGAAAGAAGAAATGCCCAGCCATGTAATGAAACTCCTTTCAATCTGACCATTGTGTGAGGAACAGATTTCACACTGAGCATATCTTTGCAACCAGACTCAAATGTTTCCCATTAAGTCTGTGCACGGGTATAAACGTGCAAGTGCCTGCTGCAAAGTGTGCAATTCTCCAAGCAAAAGGCACACACTCGGTGACTTGGATAGAGTATCAAAAACATAGGCAGTTGAACACTTGTTTGCACTTACTTTTGCCATAACTTAAGAGCCTGAACAATGAGAAAGCAGCCTCCCAAATTGTCTTGGGTCGGGTAGGAGGTGGGGAGAACCCTATCGGATTAGACACAACATGCAGGGCTCAAATTGTTACAGCCTTAGTTCCTTGAATAAGAATTGTTCATATTTCAATGGCTACAACATATCTTACCAGAATCCGTCACAGTTTAGCAACTTTTGGCGTATAACAAGTGCTGGAAAGTGGAGTCAAAAATGATACAGGCAATGCTCAACTATCAACACAGCAGATTCTGTTCAGAAAATGATTCGTCCTAAAGTTGGAGATAACCACGTTAACAGAACATTTTACTCTGTTATAAAATAGTTCTTATTTTGATGGGGGGTGGGGGAGCGTTCCTTCTCTTCCCCCTTGTCTCAGAGTAAATGTTAAAAACAACCAGCTCTTGCAAAATAGCTGCATACTAGAGAGTGTTAAACCCAGTCAAAGTCCCCTGGTGTAAGTACAATAATGCTCATGAGGACGGAAGCCTGGCACCTATGTCATGCTCTCATCCCACACTTCAGGAAAGTTCATAGATGGTATCTTATGAACCCTTTTTGAATAATGGGCCTTGTTATCTCCACTTTATCATCGAGGAAATCAAGGTATCCAAAGATAACTTGCCAAGGTCATAAGCCTCCTCAGAGCCACGACCAGGAAAGAGAGCCCTGCAAAGTGCACGCTGCCTGCTGCCTCGGGCCGCTAGAGGACAAGCTCATCCGAGAGTCTATCTCATGCTCCCGGCTCAGAGATCAACTTTGTATGCTCACTCGCAAGGAGCAGCTTTTGCAGAAAATGTACTGACAGGGGTAAGTGGCGAAATAAGACGGAAAGAGAATAAACAGAAAAATGAAGGCTGATCTGGGACCCTTCAAAAAAGTTATTTCTACAATGGTTCGAAAGGAGACAATGTTGCAGAGCTTATTTTTTCTTTTAATGATTTTATTTATTTATTTGAGAGAGAGAGAGCGTGCGCACACGCGTGTGCGCACGAGGGGGGGGGCAGAGGGACAAGCAGACTCCCCTCTGAGCAGGGAGCCCTACGCAGGGCTCAATTCCAGGACCCTGAGATCATGACCTGAGCGGAAGGCAGGTGCTTCAAGTCACCCAGGCACCCTCATGTTGCAGAATCTTAGAAAGCTTTAGCATTGTTTAATACAACTTGTGTAACTCCAATACATACTTCTGTCCTGAAAGTTTCCCCTTTCTAAATTTCAGAATTTAAAATTATATTGCATTTTTTACTTAATGTTTCAAGCCATACAATGCCCTTCAGTATTTTAAAACAGCATGTGAAATTGGTTTCAATATGTATTATGTCATACAAAAACAAGTATATTGTTACTTTATTATATATTGATATCAGAAACATATATAGTAGGGGCGCCTGGGTGGCTCAGTCAGTTGAGCCTCTGACTCTTGATTTCGGCTCAGGTCATGATCTCAGAGTACTGGGATGGAGCCCACTGTGGCTCTGCGCTTATGGGGGAGTGTGCTTCTCTGTGTCCCCCTCTGCCCCTCCCCCCACTCAAGCACTCTCTTTCTCTCTCTCAAATAAATGAACCTTTAAAAAAGTAAATAATTTTACCCAACCATACACAGTAAAAATAACATTTTTACTACTCAATATATTCAGATTTTGGAGAGTTGATGTGCAATGTTGTAGGAATTATTTCAGTGTGTCTGGAATTCATCCAAAAAGCCATTCCTACTTGGTTTGGGTTTTTTTTTTTTTTTCCCCCTCCAATTTGCATTTTCATATTTGCCTACAATACAAGAGATTACAGTAAGTAAGAGGGAAAAAGGTGGCCTTTTCCTCACCTGAGAGGATAATCAGCCTCTGGCAAAATTCTTCTTTCTCTTACCCTCTCCCCAGTCTGTATTATTTTTTTAAAGATTTTATTTTTAAGTAATCTCTATACTGTCCATGGAGCTTGAACTCACAACCCCAAGATCAAGAGTCGCCTGCTCCACTGACTGAGCCAGCCAGGTGCCCTCCCCATTCCTTTTGATCCCAATTCCAATCATCTTCAACTATCACCAACGTGCTCTCTGACTCGTTTAAGGTGATATTGACTTACAAGTATGTGCGTAAGGTGATATTGACTTACAAGTATGTGCGTAAGACTTTTGAGGCCTCACAATGTTCCAGGGCCCAAAGGCCATCATTTGTAATGGTAGAATTTCAGCTACGTTGACAGATGGTGGGGGAGCCATTTTTTAAACCAGAATTGATCCCCCTCAATTCATGTTTCATAAGTAACATATACAAGGGCAAGCTCTGAACACAGGTTTTGATTACTTTTCAGTTTGTCTTAAATTTTTAAAACCTAACAAAACTGGAGAGTAGTCTACCAAAGAATGAGAACCACAGACTCTCCTAGTCCTTGAATTCTAAACCAGGCACAGATGATCCCCTTAGACCACTGGGGCCCACCTTACCCCACACTGCTATGGGGGAGAGGAGGAAGAGCAAGGAGAGCTACAGGCCCTGACAACAGGATTTGTCAGGGATTATACTCCTCATAGAAATTCTGACGCCTGTAGTTCCATAATTATTTATTTTTCTCTCAATAAAATGAAAATACCTTGGTAAAAGGTCATGTTTTATCCGATAACCTAACAGCATAGGAGTACTTAGGCATTTGGTAAAAATCAAGATTCCTGGACCTTAACAGAGAATCATTACATCAGCCCTGGGTACCTGGGGTTCAAGAATCTTAATTTTTAACCAAAATTCTGATTTGATCCTTAGACACAGCGACATGTGAGAACCCTCTTAGGGTGGGGGGGGGCGGGGAGGGAGGGGAGAAAGAACAGAGGATGTGAAGTTGGGTTTATGTGTGGAATCAAAGGTAAACACTCATAAAGCACAACCCATTTGACAATTTAAGCCAGTCCTGGAAGGCATAGAGAGAAGGCCAAAAAGGAAAATCAATGAGGAAAAAAGAAAGAATGCACAGGTTTTATGGACCTGCCACTGGCCTCTAAAACATCTTGCATTGCATAGGTCTCTGCCATCACATCCAGAAAGGAAGTGGGTTTTTTTGTTTTGTTTTTTTTAAAGATTTTATTTATTTATTTGAGAGAGACAGAGTGAGAGAGAGATCACGAGCGGGGGAGGGGGGAAAGGGTAGAGGGAGAAGCAGACTCCCCGCGGGGCAGAAAGCCTGATGTGGGAATCGGATCCCAGAACGCTGGGATCATGACCTGAGCCGAAGACAGACACTTAACCCACTGAGCCACCCAGGTGCCCCAGGAAGTTTTTTTATTTTTTGATTTTTTAAAAAGATTTTATTTATTTGAGAGAGAGAGGGCGCACACAGAGGGAGAGTGAGAGCAAGAAGCAGACTCCCGCTGAGCAGAGACCCCCC